>NC_044909.1:30120381-30420381 GCF_001633185.2 Quercus lobata | reverse complement strand
AATGACATGGCGGATGAGGTGGTGCAATATGAGTATAGTAACAATAAATGCTACACTTCAGCTTTTAGATATATATAGATATAGATTATGTAGAATTTAATTTTCTCCTACGTCGTAGAATAGCCGTCCCTTCTCTTGAAGGTGTTTTTGTACCTTGAGGTAATAGGTTTACCTTCAAGGTTTTGTGGTTTTTTCCTTTCTTTCGAGGGTGGGGAAACACGCTTTCTTGTTTTTAGTTTTTTTCCCTTTTTTATTCTAGTTTCAGATCAATGGAGTAGTTAGCAAAATCTTGGAGTTGTCTTACCCTCTCGGATGTGGAAGGTTCTCATGTTGGCATTACAGAGGAAGAAGTAGTTTCAGATTTCGTCCTTACTATAAAGTTTCTCACCAAGCAGGCTTTGAACGTGGAGGCTATTGCCAAAACATTCACACCCATATGGAGAATGAAAAATGGATTTAGGGTGACTAAAGAGAGTGATCATGTGGTGCTCTTTACTTTTGATAACCAAACTGACGTGGAGCGAGTCCTTAATACAAAACCATGGAGCTTTGATAAGCACCTTATGGTTTTACATTGGTATGATAAAGAGGTTGACGTACTGGATATTGATTTTAATATGGTTACTTTCTGGATTCAGGTACACAACATACCAGTTTTTTTTTTGAACAAGGGCTGTAGTTGAAAAAATTTGTGGCGCTGCTGGTTTGGTGGACAAGAACATGGATGAAAGGGAAATTATGGGCGATGGTTTTATTTGAGTATGGGTTAAGGTGGACATTTCAAAACCTTTGTGCAGAGGCCGAGTGATTTCTTTGAAGAATGGCAAGGAACTTTGGGTAACCTTCAAGTATGAGCGGCTGTCAAACTTGTGTTATTGGTGTGGCAGCCTCACATATGATGAACAAGATTGCGAGTTGTGGATTGAGAGTGAGGGCACGCTACCAACTGAGGCTCAACAATATGGTGCATGGATTAGAGCACCACCTTTCGTGCAATCAAAAAGAAACTCAGTTTCTGTTCCTGGATTTTATAAAACAAAATCCGTCAGTCTAACTACAATGTCCACCCCAAAGTCGTCTGCAAAACCACAGGTGGTGATCCGAAGAGGAGGTACGGCGTCGAAGATTGTCAGATCAGGCCAGGGTAGTAAGACACCAAATCAGGAAGGAATTAAATTCCCAGATTTTCAAAAGGCAAATCCGATTGAATCAAGTCCTTTCCATACAAATCACAACGATTTGGGTGAAATCAATGCTATTAATACGGATCTAAATAGGGGGAGTTTATCTGCTGAGTTATTTGAAGAGAAATTAGAGGAAATAAATCGTGATTTGAGGAAATTTGATGCGGCAACAGAATTTCATTCAAAATCAAACTCTCCCATGGGTAAGGAAAATAATTTGGACTCAATGACAATTAATGAGATTTTTCTGAAGTCCACTCAATCACATGCAACATCACATGGTTGTCCTTGTGTACCACTTTCTGTTCTACCTGATACTTCAAACATTAACACAAGGAATTCAGCTACTTGGAAATGTTTGGCTAGGTTCATCATAGGCACGGATGTCATTATGGCAAATGCAGTCGGATCAAAGAGGAGTGCTCATCCTAATGGGGGTCAGTCGGGGTTACAGAAAAAGAAGAAGATTATTTCTCGGGTTGGCAAAGGTGACAATGTGATATTGGCGAAGGCTGGTTCCCAGCCCTGCCAAAACCAATGAGTCTTTTATGTTGGAATTGTCAGGAACTTAAGAACCAACATACAGAAAATCAGCTTGCAGAATTAGTGTGGGCAAAAGATCCCTTCATTGTGTTTTTAGCTGAGACATGGACGAATGAAGCTAGGCTAATTTTAATTCAAGATCATTTAAAGTTTAAGCACAAATTTATTACACCTAGGAGAAACAAATCAGGGGGTTTGGTGATGTACTGGAAAGAGGAGGTTGACTTAACAATAGAGACTTTTTCAAAGAACCATATTGATGCCACAATTTGCAAAAACAAGGAAGGGGAGTGGAGATTCACAGGTTTTTATGAAGAACCGGATACACAACTTAGACATGAAGCTTGGGCGCGTTTGAGAAATTTGAGAACCTGAAGTCAAGCACCTTGGTTATGTGTGGGAGATTTTAATGAAGTTATAAAGCAACCGGAGAAATTGGGTGGAAGAACTCGACCTCATAATCAGATGCAAGAATTTAGAGACATCTTGGATGAATGTGGATTTATGGATCTTGGTATTGTGGGATCAAAGTTCACTTGGCATAAGCATTTTAATAACTTCACAATATGGGAGAGATTGGATAGGGCAATGGCAACCAATGAGTGGTTTTCTTTGTTTTCAGATACACAAGTTCATCATATAGATGTTACTACTTCGAACCATAAGCCTTTGTTAATTAATCAGGATGGGATGGAATGCAAGCAACAGAGGCCTTTTCGGTTTGAGCAAATATGGATGTGTGAACCGGGGTGTGAGGCAACAATTGAAGCGGTATGGCAGCAGGCAGGGGCTGATCTGAGGGGTGAGAAAGTGATAAAAAAATTGACAACTGTGGGAAAAGATTGACCAAATGAAGCAAGACATGTTTTCGAAATGTGAGAAGAGAGCTAGAACAAAAAAGAAAAAACTTGCCTAGGCTGAGAGACTAGCATGCAGTGGGGGGTCAGTGACTTTGATGAAAAAGCTAGAGAAAGAAATAAACAAACTCCTCGATAAAGAAGCACAGATGTGGGGGTAGCGGGCAAAGATGCAATGGCTAAAAGATGGGGATAGGAATACAAGGTTTTTTCATAGCATAGCTTCATAGAGAAGGAGGAAAAATTATATTAAGGGGCTGTATAATAATAATGGCCAATGGTGCACTAATCCTAGCCGAGTAGAGGACATTGTTCTAGAGTTTTTATCAAGCTCTTTTCACTTCCCAAAGGCCAGATAACTTTGATGAGATTTTGGCACAAATACCTCGGGTTGTAACAGCCGAGATGAGCAATGATTTGTTGGCCAAATTTAAAGTAGACGAAGTAGAGACCGCCCTTAAGTAGATGGCTCCTTTGAAATCACTCGGACTGGATGTAATGCCACCCTTTTTTTACCAACATTATTGGTCCTTGGTGGGCAGCGATGTGGTTGTTGATATTCTATATTTCCTAAATTCGGGTAATCTCCCTCCATTTTTGTGTCATTCATTTATAACTTTGATCCCTAAAGTTAATAATCCTGAATATATTTCATAATATCGCCCTATTAGTCTTAGCAATGTATTGTATAGAATTTTTTTCAAAAGTTTTGGCTAACAGGTTAAAGAAAGTTCTACCCCACTTAGTGTCAGAACAACAAAGTGCTTTTGTGAAGGGCAGGTTGATTTCTGATAATATTATGGTGGCTTTCGAAACCCTCCATTATATGACAAACCATAGTTCGGGGGAGACGGGGTATATGGCACTTAAATTAGACATGAGCAAGGCATATGATAGAGTGGAGTGGCTGTATATGGAGAAACTGACGAAGAATATAGGTTTTGGAGACACTTGGATAAATCTGATGATGCAATGTATTTCCAAAGCTACTTATTCTGTCTTGATTAATGGGGAGCCACATGGTCACATCACTCCCACGAGGGGGCTGCTCCAAGGAGATTCTTTGTCTCCATACTTATTCTTATTATGCACGAAAGGCTTCCATGGATTATTGAGAAAAGCGGAGGAGAATGGAGACATAAGGGGTATTTCTATTTGTCGAAGTGCATCAAAACTAACACACCTTCTTTTTGCAGACGACAGCCTTATTTTTTGCAAGGCAAAAATAAATGAGTGTGAGAAGCTTTTGGAGATCTTAGCCACTTATGAATGAGCATCTAGGCAACAAATAAATAGAGATAAAAATTCTATTATTTAGCAAGTCCATTTCCCAACAAATGCAAGCTTCAATTCAAAAGGCCCTTGGAGTACCCGTGGTCAAACAATACAAGAAGTACTTGGGATTACCAAGTTTCATAGGGCGAAAAAAGAAGGACAGTTTTGACAATATCAAGCAAAGAGTGTGGAAAAAGCTTCAAGGATGGGGAGGCAAACTACTATCACAAGCGGGGAGAGAAATTTTAATTAAAGCAGTGGCTCAAGCACTACCTACATACACTATGTCATGTTTCAAACTACCGGTTACTCTTTGCCATGGCATTGAAGCTCTCTTTCGAAGATTCTTTTGGGGGCAACAGGGAGACAGTCGAAAGGTGCATGGGTAAGGTGGGAAGAACTATGTAAGCCAAAGGAGCAAGGAGGGATGGGTTTCAAGGATTTGTCACGCTTCAATGATGCATTGCTCGCTAAACAAAATTGGCAACTCCTACATGATAAATCCACACTGTTTTACCAGATTTTTTAAGCGAGATTTTTCCCACATTGTTCGATCATGGAAGCCACTTGTCTAAGCTCGACACCCTATGCATGGAAGAGCATTATAAAGGGGAGAGAGCGTGGAGCAATTTGCAGAATTGGTGATGGGAAGTTAGTTCATATTTGGGGGGATAGGTGGCTGCCCCAAAAACATTCACCACTGGTTTTATCTCCCAAGTAGGTGGGCTGGCTAAAGCTAAAGTCAATAGTTTGATAGATGAAGATAGAAAATGTTGGAGGATGAAATTAATCAATGAAACATTGTTGGACTTTGAGGCAAAGATGGTGAAAAGCATACCCCTCTGCCTTACTAAGCAACCCGATGAATTAATTTGGCCTCAAAGTGCTAATGGTGCTTACACGGTCAAGACGGGTCATAGGTTTTTGCAAATAGAGTACCAGAACCAACAACTAGGACAATCCGAACCTCTGATGCTCAAGTCGCAGTGGAAAGGGATATGAGTCTCAATGTACCAAGCAAAGTGAAGAATTTAATTTGGCGAACTTCAAAAACCTCCCTCCCAAAAAGCAAAACTTATTCAGAAGAAAGGTTCTTAACGAGGACTATTGTGATCACTGTCAAACAGAACATGAAGACACCCTCCATGCCCTTTATCTTTGCCCGAAATTAGAGGAAATTTGGATCTCAATACAAGCATGGAATCAGCGCAGTCTACGGCAAACGATGAGTTTTGTTGATCTCATGGGATGTATTCTGGCGGAGAATAGGGACCCAGATTTGTTTGCTATGGTAGTATGGGCTGTATGGAAGAGAAGAAATGACATGAGGGTGGGGAAAAGTTGAGAAACTCTCCCAAATCTTGTGCAGCAAGCTTGCAGTAGGGTAAGGGAATTTTTGCTGCATAATAATGCAGAGGTAGGACCCATTGAAAGACCTCTAACTCAGTGGCAGCCCACAGCACACCAACAGTACAAAATTAACTTTGATGGGGCACTTTTCAAGGCAAAGAATTAGGCCGAAATAGGGGTGGTAATCCAAGATAGTGAGGGGCAGGTGATGGTGTCCTTGGCACAGCGAATCCCCCTGCCCTATTCAACTATAGAAGTTGAGGCGTTGGTAGCAAGGCATGCAATGGAGTTGGCTTTGGAAACTAGCCTCAATAAGGGAGTTTTGGAGGGTGACTCACTGATCCTCATGAACGCCCTAAAATTAATTTCTCACAGCTTTTCACAGTTTGGTCACATTGTTAATGATATACAGCACTTAGCCTCTCAGTTCTCCATTATTTCTTATTCTTATGTAGAGGCATTGTAATACTGTAGCTCACTCGCTTGCGAGGCGAGCAATTTCTTTCTTCATTACAAGTCTAGATGGAAGATGTACCACTAGAGATTGCAAATATACTTCAGACTGATTTTCATAGCCATAGTTAATAAAAGTTTGTGATGTGGATTCTCAAAAAAAAAAAAAAAAATGTTGAAGCGTAATGTTTAATGTTATTGTGCTCCTGTTGAACCACATCAGCGTCACATCATCAACTTATTTTCAATATTTTCTCTCTCATTTTTTAATTATTTTTCTCCATATTAATTTCCCACTTTACAATTACACTTTTTCCAACATTTATTTACTTTTACCTTTTTATCTCCCCACTATTCTATACCTTAACTTTACAATTTCTTCATCCCTTCATCTTCCGTTTATTTTGACTCTCTTTCTCCTCATTTTTTTTACTATAAAAATTTGTTATATTCTCTTCCATTCAATCTATATTTTTCTCACACAAAAAGATGAATACTCTCTCTCTCTCTCTCTCTCTCTCTCTCTCTCTATATATATATATATATATATATTCTTTCTTTTGATGGATTTTTAACTCTTTATTACACCTCTAATTTAGATTGATGAATTTTTATGCATAACTCTACTTGAGATTGATATGATTTAGTTATATTTTAATTTTTTATCTTTTTCATTTTAATTTTTCATTTTTTTTTGTTACATGTTATCCTATGAAATTACAGAATGATTTAAAGTTATTCTAATACATAGCATGACTTGGATAATTTGGTGTTTACAACTATACATTTTCTTTTGAATATTCTTCTACTCATCTTCTTTTATATAATTTTGTTATTTGTCTCACATTCTCTTCAAAAAAAAAAAAAAAAAGTGATTACTCTCTCTCTCTCTTATTAATTCTTTCTTGCAACTCTACTTTTGGATGATACACTTTTGTGGTGTATTTTTTGAGTTATTTATCACATGTACTCTCTATCCCTCTTATAGTTTTGGTTTGAGTTAATTTTTAGATATTCTAGAAGTGAGAATTTGAGTTTATATCAAAATACAATTTACATGATTATTTATTTGAATGTGTCTATAAATTATTTGAGTAATATCAATTGTAAATTTGTGATGAGGTTTGGTTATCATAATTGATGGGATCAACGAACTCCCTTGCCCAGACGACTTCATCAAATACCTCCGTCTACCTAGCCATGGCATGGACGAGGAAAAGCAAACCATTAATGAGAAGCTTCAATGCCTCGGACTGTTACCAATTAACTGTCAAACTGTTGATAGCTCTTCAAAACCCGCATTAACAAGTCCTGAGGCGTAACAGAAGAAGCACTAAAGCCACAATTAAGGCCCCAACGATTAGAAACTACAAAACTATATATACACACCCAAAGTGCACAAGCAGAGGTAATTCTGATACTCTAAACTCTCTTATTTCCCCAAAAACTTTTGTACACTGACTTTGGTATCAGAGGCGTTGTGGCAGGCACCACAACAGTGACCACCTAAGGAAAGCCTTTGCGCTACATTTGCAGGTATAGTGACGAGGATTTCACTCCATTTGGACAACTACTGACGATTTTCACATCATCAGTTTGGCGCCATCTATGGGGACGACATTTTTGCACTTAGGTTCCAAAGCGTAGTTCCAGTCAATTTCCAAATTCAGGTGGAGTCCAACCAAGATTCTGCAGCATTAGCCCTACAAATCCAGACACTTACAGCTAGTGTGGAAGAACTCACCAGTCAGAACCAAGAGATGAGACTACGACTTCAACAAAAGGAGAACCGGTCTAGGTCCAATCAGGAGGATGATGGAGACAGTCATAGACGGAGTGACCGTCGAAAGCCAGCCACTCTAGATGGACCAAACTCGGATCTTCTCCAGGAAATGAGAAAAGAGATGGACGAGCTAAGAAGTGCCATTAAAGGGAAAACAGATCGAAGCCTGGATAGAATGGTCAGGATGACGGATTCACCTTTCACGGCAGCAGTCCTGGAATGCCCAGTGCCGTCAAAATTTCGCCTGCCTCAGCTTGAATCATTTGACGAGTTGAAGGACCCCCTGGATCACCTTAACACTTTCAAGAAAACCTTAGGCCTTCAACAGCCTCCCGACGAAATACTGTGCCATTCATTCCCCACCACTCTTAAAGAAGTTGCAAAGGAGTGGTTTAAGAAGTTACCAACATCGTCCATCGATTGCTTCGAGTAGTTGGGCAGTTCCTTCGTATGCCACTTCGTTGGGGGACAACGCACGAGGAGGCCAGCTGACCACTTACTTACCATCAGACAAGGAAAAAATGAGACCCTGAGGTCGTACATGAAGCATTTCACTCAAGAAACGTTAGAAGTCGATGAAGTTGATGACAAGGTACAGTTGACAACCTTTAAAGCTGGATTGAAATTCAGGAAGTTCATGGTCTCACTCACAAAGAATCCTCCAAAGACGATGGCAAAGTTGCTTCTAAAGGCGCAGAAGTACATGAACATCGAAGACACCTTAGCAACGATAAAAGACAGAGAGAAGACCAATGAAAAGGGAAGGAAGGAGGACGATCAGAGAGGACAAAAAAGGGAGCGTTCAGATCGTTAGAACAACGACGGGGGCAAAAGGAAGGACGATAAAGCTCCTCGATTGGTAAAATTCACTCCTTTAATTATGCCTCTTGACAAAATTTTGGCGCAAATTAAGGATGAGCATTACCTCAAATGGCCAAGGCCATTACACTCGTCACCCAATGTACGTGACAAAAAGAAAATTGCTGTTTCCATAAGAATCACGACCACTACATAGAGGATTGCAAGGATTTGAAGGAGCAGATAGAGGAACTCATACAAAAATGGAAATTGCAAAGGTTTGTAAAGAAGGGAGAACCTAGTAGGTTCGGGGATGATAACAAGGGCAAGTGCGAAGCCTCACCAAAGGATGAAGACCTCACTTCCCAACGTCCGCCAAGTGTGATCGGGGAGATAAAGACACAGGGAGGCTACACCCTTTTGAGTCCCCTCTTGTTAGCTTCAGTGGCTGGAAGGTAGCCACATCCATCTATTGCCTGAAGATAAAGTTTCCAACGAAAAATGGTGTAGGTGAAGCAAAAGGAAATCAAGTACTGGCTAGGGGTGCTACCAAGCAGTGTTGGCAGCAAAGGAAAACCATACGTGGATGATCGAGGAAAAAGAAGAGGAGAAGGTGGAAGCCCTAGAAACTTTGGAGCCGGTAGACAGAGAGCCAATGAAGACTACAAGAGTAGGGACAACCATGAGTACAGAAATGAAGAAGAAACTAATCCAATTCCTTAAGGAAAACTTGGACATCTTCGCCTGGAGCCATGAGGACATGCTAGGCATATCCATAGAGATCATTAAGCATAAGTTAAAAGTGGACCCTGAGAAAAAGCTCGTCTAGTAGAGACGACGAGCGTTTGCTTTAGAACGAAACTAGGCGTTCATGGATGAAGTAAATAAACTACTAGTAGCAAGCTTCATCTGCGAGGTCTATTACTCGGACTGGCTGGCTAACGTCGTCCTTATAAAAATGGCAAATGGGAAATGGAGGATGTGTGTAGACTTCACAGACTTGAACAAGACCTGCCTGAAGGACAGCTTCCCTCTGCTGAGGATAGATTAGCCGGTGGATTCCACAGCAGGACACAAGCTCCTGACTTTTATGGACGCATTTTCAGGGTAGAACTAGATAAAAATAGTAGCGGAAGACCCAGAGAAAACTGCCTTCATCACAAGCCAAGGGTTCTATTGCTACAAGGTGATGCCCTTTCGGGTTGAAAAATGCAGGAGCTACCTACCAGAGGTTGGTAAAAAAAAATGTTCAGTAAATAGATTGGGAGGAACATGGAAGTGTACGTGAATGACATGCTCGTCAAGAGTAAAGAAGAGTCTGCTCACCTGGATGATCTCCAAGAGACGTTTGCAACTTTCAGACAATATCAGATGAAGTTAAACCCCAGCAAGTGCGCCTTTGAGGTGGCATTCGGGAAGTTCTTAGGGTTCATGGTGTCCCAGAAAGGAATAGAAGCGAACCCAGAGAAGGTATGAGCCATACTAGAGATGATGTCGCCTAAGACCATGAAAGAAGTCCAAAAGCTCATAGGGAGGATAGTAGCGCTCAACAAATTCGTCTCGAAAGCAACGGACAAATGCTTACCCTTCTTCAAGACATTAAAGCAGGCATTCGCTTAGACGGATGAGTGTGAGAAAGCTTTCCAGGAACTCAATTGCTACCTGAGCAATCCACCCCTCCTAAGCCCATCCAAGGAGGTAGAAAACCTGTATTTATACTTAGCAGTGTTAACTACAGCGGTGAGTGCTGCCTTGATTTGAGAAGAGGACAGAAGGTAGCTCCCAGTATATTATGTCAGCTAGGCCTTCCAAGGGGCAGAAGCTAAATACCCATGCATAGAGAAGATTGCATTCGCTTTGATTGTAGCTTCACGCAAGCTATGCCCTTACTTCCAGGTGAACCCCATCTTGGTGATGACAGACCAACCTATAAAGAAGTTGATGAACAAGCCCGAGGCTGTAGGAAAGATGATCTAGTGGGCTATCGAGCTCAGCCAATTCAACATTAAGTACCACCCCAAGATAGCTATTAAGGTATAGGCATTGGCAAATTTCATCGCCAAATTTACAATCCCCGACGAGGAGGGAGCTACAGACGAAGTGGAAAGATGGACGATTCAAACTGACGGTTCGTTAGTCTAAAAGAGGGGCGGAGTAGGGGTCATTATCATCACCCCAGAAGAAGAGACGCTTAAATACAGAGTTCAGCTAGCATTCTCGGCCACCAACAATGAAGCTGAATACGAGGGAGTACTAATAGGACTAAGGGTCGGGAAGGCCCTAGGAGTTAAAAACTTGCTCCTCCAGAGCGATTTAAAGCTCGTTGTAGGTCAGATAAAAAGGGAATTCAAAGCAAAGGAGGAAAGGATGCAAAAATACCTAAAGTTGACGAAACTTTTGACATAGGAGTTTGATCAGGTGAAGTTCACACAGATCCTCATAAGCTAGAATATGAGGGTAGACGAGCCAGCAAAACAGTTGTCGTTAGAAGTAGGACCAACGAGCACAAACCTGAAGATTGAAGTCTAGAAATGCCCCAGTATCAAAGAGGTCCACACCTTCACAATCCAGAGCGAAAGTAGTTGGATGACCCCAATCCTATCCTTCCTTCAGAACAGACGGCTTCCACAGGACGTCGAAGAGGCTAGGAAGGTCTGGAAGAGAGTAGCAAGGTTCATGATCCTGAATGACACCCTATACAAAAGAGGTTTCTCCATGCCTTACCTGAAGTGTGTCAACGAGGAGGAAGCCAAATATATTTTGAAGGAGATCCATGAAGGAATTTGCAGAGACCATGCAGGCCTAAGATCCTTGGTTAGCAAAGTTATCCGAACGGGTTACTTTTGGCCTACCTTGCAGAAGGATGCAAAGGAGTTTGTTAAGAAGTGCGACAAATGCCAAAGGTTTGGGAACATCCAACGCATCCCATCTGAGAAATTGACGACAATAACCTCCCCGTGGCTGTTTGCCTAGTGAGGACTTGACATCGTCGGCCCATTACCCCAAGGTAAAAGACAGGTAAAATTTTTACTAGTTGCCATTGATTATTTCACAAAATGGATTGAAGCAGAAGCACTATCAACCATAACAAAGGCAAAGGTCCACAACTTCGTGTGGAAGAATACAGTTTGCCGATTTGGGATACCACAGGCGATTATATTAGACAACGGGCTGTAGTTTAATAGTCAAGGTTTCAGGGACTTCTGCTCGGGGCTAGGAATCAAGAACCAATTCTTATCCCCTGGTCACCCCTAAGCTAATGGCCAGACAAAAGTGACGAACGAAACTCTGCTCAAGATCATCAAGGCTCGGTTAGACGAGGCAAAGGGCGCATGGCCAGAAGAGTTTCCCAACGTTCTGTGGCCATATAGGACTACAACGAGGACCCCAACAGGAGAAACCCCTTTTAGTCTCACTTATGGCACCAAAGCAGTAATCCCAATTGAAGTAGGGATCACTAGCACGAAACAAGAAGTTTTCCACGAAGGCAACAATGATGATCAACTAAGAATCAACTTGGATTGCTTGGACGAATCCAGAGACGGAGCATCCCACAAAATGGTAGAGTACTAGCAGAAGTTGGCCGAGTACTACAACAAAAGAATGAAGCTCATATGACTTAACATAGGAGATCTTGTCCTACACAAAGTCACATTGGCTACCAAGGACCTAACCCAGGGGAAGCTTGGCCCAACCTAGGAAGGACCCTACAAAGTAACCCATTATTCCAAGCAAGGCATCTATCACGTGGAAACACTAGATGGAAGGAGATTGCCACGACCAAGGAATTTCGAGCATTTGAAACAATACCATCAGCAAATGTAATGGACAATTGTATTCATATTTGAAATAAGGCAATAAAAGAATTATTTAGCTAGTGTGATGCGTGTAAAGCTATAAAAAAAAATATTGGCTAAGTAACAAGATTCCACCTAGACGGATGTAAGTTATTGACGAAGCCAAATATGACAAGATCCCTTCAATGGGTGTTAGTCACAAAGAATTTGGCTAAGTAACAAGATTCCGCCTAGATGAATGTAAGTTACTGACGAAGCCAAAAATGTCAAGATCCCTTCAATGGGTGTAAGTCACAAAGAATTTGACTAAGTAACAAGATTCCACCTAGACGGATGTAGGTTACTAACGAAGCCAAAAATGACAAGATAGTCACAAAAGATTGGCTAAGTGAGAGATAAGTCACAAGAAAATTGGCCCACTATTGACAAATGCCGATCATTTCCTAAACAGACAAACCCCTGAACTACGGGCAAACAAACAACGAAGTAGATAGAGATCACATACAGTCAAAAAGTATCATGCACGACAAGGCAGGAAAGTAAATAGGTAAACATAAAATAGTCAATAGAATTAAATGCCCAAAAACACTGGGCAAGAGACATTGTTCTTAAATTAGAATAAAAATATTGTTCTAAAAGTAGAATCAAAAAGCCCAAAAACACATTGGGCACCCAAAAACAAAAAAAGAAAAAAAAACAAAAAACAAAAAAAGAGTAGGCAAACATAAAACAGGAACATGAGCAGGATCAGGCTGTGGCTGCATCATCACCCTCAGGAGGAGGCAGAGGAGCATCTCCGGGAGCATCACCAACAGGATCAGTGGACTGAGAGGCCTTATTTTACCTAGAAAAAAACATAATTGTATGTTTATTTTTAAAAATATGACAAGCACAATACCATTTAATATATTTTTTATTTGAGGTGAGAGAAGTCAGTTTCTGTTTTGTCTAATCAAGTGGGCTCCATGGTTTTTAACATATTTACAAAAGTATTATTGAGCAACGTTATTTAAAAACTGAAACTGGTAAGATGAATTTTCTAAATTCTGTGTTTAAATACCTTAAAATGAGCAATGTAACTCAAACATTCTAGTAAAAAAACACCCTTACCAAATGTGGTTTTTTTTTTTTTTTTTTTAGCTCACAGTTTTTAGTTTTTAAACACTGAAAAAACTATTGTTCAAACACCCTAATCAAATAGGGCCTAAGTCCTTACAAATTGACTCAAAAGAGCATTAGAGTTTCCAAACTCCATAAAAAAAAAAAAAAAAAAAAAAAAAAAATTGAAAGATGAGGATGTGGTTCCTCATACAAAATTGAGTGTTTTCCTCTTTCTTTTTTTTTTTTTTTTTTTTTTTTTTTTTGATAGCTTCTAGGTATTTCTTATACATATAGAGGTCTGCACAATGTGCACATATGGAGTCAACGTGGAAAAAGCAGCTAAAGTTAGGCGCGATGGTCAAAGAAAACAGAAGAAGAAGAAAAAGTGACTAATCTTACAAATTACCGATCACCAAAAAAAAAAAATATATATATATATATATTTATTATCTTATTGAACTAATATTTTAGTAATAAATTTTTTTAATAAAATTTGTATTAATTTTAATAATTTTCTAAAAAATAAAGATATTATTGTTCAATTAAAGTATCCCCAGATTTTAATGAACTATGATACTGAGCGAGTGCATTTTGTATTAGATTTCGTGTGCAAAGTGGCCCTTACCTTCCAGCTGTTTTCCTAGCATTTTCCGTTTTCCCTTTATTTTGTTTTGGATAGCTTCCAAGTACTTTATTGTGCATATGGAGGTTTGCGCAGATAGAGTACACATCCACGTGAAAAAAGCAAGATAGTCAATACAGGAAAAAGTTTTATTTTTATTATTATTTTTTTTTATTTTTTTTAAGTTTTGTAATTTTTAAATTTTTGTTAGGGCAGAATGGTAACTTATTTACATTAACTTATTAGTATTATTTGTTTTCTTAGTATGCAATGGTAATTTTTAAACTTTCTATTTTTTAAATTGTGTTTTTTTTTTTTTTAATTGATACTAAAGTTTAAAACCATGAATAATTAGTTCTGAATTGAGGAAATATTTTATGGTAAACTTTTATATTTATTATAATACACACACACACACATATATATATATATATTTATTTATTTATAAATATAAAAAATAGCGGTAAACCCGAAACGGCACACTGGTATTGATCGGTATTCGAAATATATTGTACCACTGGCCAAATCGGTACAGCCTCCGGTATGATATTGACTCCCTTGGATAAATCAAAAGTTGGTTTGACAATAAATAAAGAAGAAAAACTTTATGCAAAAATTTATAATGGGATGCCCACCGACTCTAATAAAAAATCAATTGATAGGTGATAGAAAATGAACTTTTGACCCATCTTTCACATGAGGATGAGGTTCCTCATACAATTTTTTTTTTGGAAAAGAAAAAATTATGGCCTGTTTGGATGGTCTGTTTCCATAACTCAATTCTCAATTTTCATAACTCATAACTCAAAAATGGTGGGACCCATAGCAAAAAGGTTGTTTAGGAAGTCCATAACTCTATTTCCATAACTTTGTTTTGATTATTTAATTCTTTGATTTTTGAGTTATGAGTTATGGAAACTGAAAACACATTTTGGCTGTTTTCAGTTTCCATTACTCATAACTCAATGACAATATTGTAATTAAACACACATAGAGACCCATAAACAGTACTCAGCCGCACCTTTTGATTTTTTTTTTTTCCTTTCTTCTCCTGGGTTGGCTATTCGGTTTTTTTTTTTTTTTTTCATTGGTTTGGTCTGTTCTGTTTTTTTTTTTTTTTTTTTTTTTTTTTTTTTTTTTTTTTTTTTTTTTCACTGGCTCGGTTTGTTCTGGGTGTTTTTTTTTTTTTTTTTTTTTTTTCACTGGTCGGTTTTTGGGTGTTTTTTTTTTTTTTACTAGGTTCGGTGAGTTTGGGTATTGAAGGAAAAAAAAAAAAAGAAAAAAAAAGCTACACCGGGTGACAGGTATGGAGCCCACAAATAGTGTGAAAAATATTGAGTGATGGGAAGTGAGTGATGGTGCCAAACAAACATGGTATTTTAGAGTGATGCGTGATGAGTGATGAGTGACGTAAATTGAGTGACCAAAAAAAAGCATCCAAAAATGGGGTTAGATTTCGTATGCATGTGACCCTCCACTTCTACGTGTTTTCTTTTTCCTTTTCTTTTCTCTTTTTTTTGGGGGGGGGGGGGGGGGGGGGAGTTTTGGATAGCTTCCGTGTATTTCCCTATGCATACAGAGCTTTGAATGGAGCCCGTGCGGGGTAAAAAGCTGCTAAAATTGGGTTTGATAGTCAAAGAAAAAGGAAGAAGAAGAAGAAGACGAAGAAAGAAAAATGAAAAAACAGTGAAGCATAAGAAGATATATAGAAATACTTCGTTAATAATTTCTTTTCTACGAGGTATTATCTTATTAAGATCACCTCACTTATTGGCATAATAGCATTACTGTATTATTTTATTGAAGAAATTATAGCTACAGAGTGGATGGCCACTTGATTAATAGAGAACTACATATATCATTTCATCTTTATAGTTTTGTCTTGCTAACCATTTCCTTTTATTTTAGGACAAAGTTTGCCAAAGGCTCTAACTTTACTAATTATTTTTTTTATTAAATGTGAATTTTGATTAATGTGCCATTGTATAATATTTTCTTCTTGTATCTTTCATATTTGCAAAATTTTCAAAAGATTAAAAATCAATAGCTATATCATCAATCAAATGTTTAAATTTCAAGTTTTTATAATCTAAAATTATGCATTAAAAATAAATTTATAAATCGAATAGTAAATAATTTCTGATTAAAATGAAATTTAATATGCATATTAAGAACATAAAGAACAAGCACTCCATCAAATAGATTTTCAAAATATATAAACATGTTAATTTTTTTAGTAGAAATTGTAGCCATTGACTACAAATAAACTTTGTCTTTTATTATTATTTTTTTTTAAAGAGTATTATTTAGCAAAAATAACCTAGAGAGGGAGTGGCATTGACAAATAATCCATTCAAATAAATATAAGTAAAAATTCAATTTTATACTCAATTTTACAATAAACTGGTTGATAAGGTAGAAACTTGTTCACCATTTTTTACATCAACTTATCGCCCTTTTTTTCATGACTCATGGTAGACCATTTTGATAAATTGTGAAAGTGGCCCTTGTCTTCCTCTTCCATATGTGTAAGTGTTTTCTTTTTCTTTTATTTTGGACAGCACATGGAAGTCTGCACAAATGGAGCCCACGTGAAAATAGCTACAAAAGTTGCTGGTTTGATAGTAAAAATTGATAGTTTTTAGACCCCTTAAAAACACAATTGGATTAACCTAGATAATTAGCCAAGTTGTTACTTAGTCCAAATTAACAAATCTAGGTTATCACAATCAAAACAGTCATATCATGCAAAGCAGTGGAAAGATAAATAACACAATGATATGATCACCCAGGAAACCAAACCGGTAAAAACTTGGGAAGGATTTAACCTAGCTATCCTTAAGGTAAACCTGAATCTACTATGAAAGAATCAAAGTTGTTCAACAGGACTTAGATCACTAACATCCTATTGCTACCCACCAGTAGAAACTTACTGACACGACCACGTGCAAGCTCCAAAACCATGAACTACTTCTTTCTTGAATTCTCCAACAAGTATAAGCACACCCGCTCGTGTTTCTTTAAGTTCTTATGGCAGCAACTGAATGATCATCAAGCTCTTGAAGAAATCTCCTTCTTGATAATCCTAAGCTTGTGTAAAGGAAAGCTCTTCACAGATCTCACAAGAGATTTACACAAACAGCAATACGAGCAACACAAAAACGTGGCTAGGGTTTGCCTTATATACCTGGAGCAAATTACAAAACCCTCAACATTTTAAAACAAACTAAGGCTGAGTTGGAATTCTGCAGAAAACGTATCTGACTCGATTTTCGATTGATTGAGTCTAAGCTTCGATCGATCGAACCAGGTTGAGAAGCATAATTAATTTCTACATCAGCTTGTTCCAACTTCACATAAATGAACCAACTTTGAGCAAGTCTAAACATGACTAAACATCTTGTTTTGATCATGGTTTGTCAACAATACACATTAGAGTTCTAAATACATAAAATCCTAAGACTTTAGTACCTAACAAAAATAAAATAAAGAAGAAACAAAAGGTAGTGGAGCCCAAGTGAAAATATAGCAAATTTAGTTGGGTTTGAAAGTCCAAAATATAATGACAAGGTCACTAACTTAACTTGTCCGGCACGATTAGAACAAGAACAAAAAAGCCAGACTGTGAAAATGGCCAACTTGATAGACAAAACAAAAGCAAGTGGGAAATTTCATTGCTGGTCTTCAACGTAAAAAAAATTTCGTAGCTAGTCACCTGGAAATTCACTCGTTTTGACTACTTTTTCAAGACGTGGAAAGCAGGGAAACAATTGCATATATCACCAACCAAAGCCTTGCTAGAGAAACTTAGAGTCTCTTATTGTTGCTCCCATTCTCTAAGTCTACAACACTCTCTACTACATATCGCTTAACAAGCTAGTAAGTTACCAATTGCTTCCATGGCCACTCAAGCAACTTCCTCCTCCCCCTCTTCAACTTCATCTTCTTCTTCTTCTTGCCCTCGATGGAAATATGATGTGTGCCTCAGTTTTTGCGGTGTTGACACCCGCATGAATTTTATAGATCATCTCTATACTGCTTTAAAACAAAAGAGTATTATCACCTTCAGGGATGATGAAAGACTTGAGCGAGGAAAGTATATTTCTCCAGAGCTCTTGAAAGCAATAGAAGAGTCCAAGTATACTATCATCGTTCTTTCAACAAATTATGCTTCTTCAAGGTGGTGCTTGATTGAACTAGCAAAAATTGTTGAATGCATGAAAAAGACCAGATTGACAGTTTTGCCTGTCTTTTATCATGTGGATCCCTCTGACGTAAGGAATCGGAGAGGCACTCTTGTTGAAGCCTTTGCTAAACATGAGAAAGATACCAAAGTTAACACAAAGGATGTGCAAGCATGGAAAGCTGCTTCGAGAGATGTGGGTCATATAGCTAGATGGCATGTGCATGATAGGTAACATTTGTCTTTTTTAGAGTAATTTTGTTCATACTAATATCAATAGGGCTGTAAATGAACTAAGCCGTTCATAAATAGTTTGGGCTTGATTTGATAAAAAGATCATTTATGTTTGTTTGTTTATAAACAATCCAAACTTAAACTTTAGTTTTAGGCTTGTTTAATAAACGAGCCAAGCCTGAGTAAACAATATTGTTCATGAACAAGCTCGTGAACACCAAGACTCGATACAAAAGTAACAAAACAAGTTAAGCCTAAACTTATTTATGAGTTTGGTAATAAAATTGATACGAGCTTTACATATAAACTCACATCCTTCTAAGACTTTAATTAATTATAAGTTGAGACCACTCATCCAAACCAAATAAGTTAGATAATAAACTGGATATATATTTGATAATATACTTGCGTTGGATCTCAACCTCAAAAACATGATATTGAGCTTGATATAGAGCTCAGGCTTGGCTTGATTAATGAACCAAGTCAATCCAAGCAGAGCTCAAACATTTATACTTTATAACAAGCCCAAACTTGAACATTATTTATAGGCTCGTATCAAGCTCAATCTAAGCTTGAACATTATTGTCGAGCCGAACTTAAACATTCACTACTCAACAAAGCTTGACTCATTTACAATCCTAAATATCAAAATCGTAATTTTCTACACTAAAACTTTGCCGACTTTCACATGGATTATCATGACAAATTTTATTTACTTTTTCTAGCCCAATCAAATCAGAGAAAATTTTGTCAGTGCCTTCTTTCCTGCGATACAACTCTTTCTTCAAGCATATAATCGATTTGTCAATGACTAAACATATATACTTTCCACAACTTTTTCCAAAATGCTTGGGGGAAAGGTCTCATTTAACATGCTAGACTTTATCTAAGGGGTAAGACATGATTACATGAACAAATAGTTTTTCCTTTCATCTCAATATCTTCCCATTTATCATCTGTTTGGCTACTTTGACTTTCCATACAACGCCTTAATCAATTCTCGTGCCCCAAGATGTCTTTCACAGTACTTTGCCACAAATTAAAATTATTTTTCCAATAAAAAAGCTCCAGCTCAAACTTTATGCTCACTAGGCAAAACTTAGCCGTTGTCTCTTTCACAAGACAAAACTTTTCTTCTAACTATTACACACACACACTCAACAAAGTTACATCACCACTCTATTTATAGGGATTAACACCTTCCTACTTCTTTTAATTTCAATGTAGGATTACTTCTTTTAATATAACTAGTCACTTTCAATGTAGGATTACTTCTTTTAATATAACTTGTCGCAAATTCATGGATGTGTAAGAATAGATAATTATTTTGTAATTGTTATATAATGTATTATTATGTTTTTTAAAATTTGTTGAAAATAATTTTTTCTCCTTAAAAATTAAACAATTTCTAAAATTATTTTTCATCTTTCTATCTCTACCAATATATCATTATATTATTTTTGGTGTGTTTAATTAATATTATTCCTTTATGAGCTGATCCATATTCTTTGAAATTATGTTATAGTGTCTATGTTTATTTTATTTTATTTTATTTTTATTTTTTTTTTCCCTATACAACTAAAGTTTTTAAGATTCAAATAAATTATTTAAATTCCTCATTCTCTTAAAGGAGATTATCATGATAATCATAACTCATAACAAAATTACTTTTTAATATTACTCATATAATTGATAGGCACACTCAAATATGTAGCCAATATTATGTTTTGATATAAATTCAAACTCTCACTTCCAAAATAACTAAGTATTAACTCAAACCAAAGATATAAAAGGAAGAAAGACTACTTGGGATGGGGAACTCAAAAATACAATACCAAAACGTATTAACCCAAAATAGAGTTATAAAAAAAAACACAATGATTCGTCAACCTAAATTAAAGTTACAAGAAAAAATATAAAATTGAGAGAGAGAGAGAGAGAGAGAGAGAGAGAGACTTGGGCCTTACTCTCACTTCCAAAATAACTAAGTATTAACTCAAACCAAAGATATAAAAGGAAGAAAGACTACTTGGGATGGGGAACTCAAAAATACAATACCAAAACGTATTAACCCAAAATAGAGTTATAAAAAAAAACACAATGATTCGTCAACCTAAATTAAAGTTACAAGAAAAAATATAAAATTGAGAGAGAGAGAGAGAGAGAGAGAGAGAGAGAGAGAGAGAGAGAGAGACTTGGGCCTTACAACAAATTTGGCCCTTAATATCTCTAAAATTGCCCCCATAACACATCTTGCAATGAATTTCTTTGTCCCATGTATATTACAAACTTTGGAAATTATAATCTCAAATTGGACTGTCGGACCGTGTGCCTTACCAATCCATCTAACGACCAATTGGTGAAGGATGAGGGGGCACAAATCTTTTATAGCATTCAATTGCAGACCAAGCCTATTGGTATTGGGGCAAATTGTGAAAATCCCTCACAATCCCTCCCTCACAATGCGGCTCCAACGACTCGAACCTATGATTGGGCTTTGATACCACTTGTCGGACTGTGTGCGTTACCAATCCATCCAACGACCAATTGGTGAAGGATGAAGGGGTACAAATCTTTTATAGCATTTGATCGCAGACCAAGCCCATTAGTATTGGAGCGAATTGTGAAAATCCCTCACTTTGGATTTGCATAGTTTGGCATGGTAGTCCCTAAATTATCCAATATGAGCAAAAAGTCATGAACTTGGTAATCCTCATTTTACATGTGACTTATGGAGTCTACATAGCTTTGCTTTATATAAGCTACCCGCCCACCCGTAATGTTTTCATTCGAATTGCTACTTTATGTTTTTGGCAGAATTGTCTTGATAAGCAAGTAAAAATATCAAAAGCAAGTGGTTAGGCGAAAAGTAGAATTATACAGTTAAAGTTAATACATCATTTTTTTTTATATGAAGAAAAAAAATAAGCAAGTAAAAATGTCCAAAGCAAGCGGTTAGGAGAAAAGTATAATTATACAGTTAATACTTCAATTGTTTTATTTTTTTATTTTTATGAAAAAAGGGCGCTGAAAATAGCATTCAAGAAATGTAGAACAAAGAGGACTAAATATAATTAGGCATTCTCAATATGGCTGAACGAATCTAAGATTATGATTATATGTTGAATGTTTTATCTTAAAATGTGGCTAGCTTTGCCTCATCAAAATTATTGTTTTGCAATTTTCTTTGCAGGTATGAATCAAAAGTTATCCAAGAAATCATTGGAAGGATATGCACTGAGTTGTATCATAAATTCTCAAGTGTTTGTGAGGACCTTGTTGGAATGGACTCACGTGTGGAGGAAATGTTGGGTTCATACTTAGGTGAAGGGTTGGGTGATGTTCACTTTGTTGGGATATGCGGGATGGGTGGAATGGGCAAAACAACTCTTGCACAAGAAATTTATAGAAGAATTTCAGGTAACTTTGAAGTTGGTAAGTTTATTGCTAATGTTAGAGAAGAAACTAAAAATCAAGGTCTAGTTTCTTTACAAAAACAACTTCTTTCTAAGACCCTCATGGAAAGTGAAATAAATATATCGAATGTTTATGAGGGAATCAATGTTATAAGGAATACATTATGTAATAAAAAGGATTTTATTGTTCTTGATGATGTGGATGGAGAAGAACAATTAGAAGCATTAGCAGGGAAACATGATTGGTTTGGTGCGGGGAGTAGAATTATTCTAACAAGTAGAGATAGTCATTTCTTGCAAAGAAATGAAGTGGATGGTGTATATAAAATTAAAGGGTTGAATGATTATGAAGCTTTGAAGCTTTTTAGTTGGAGCGGTTTTAAGAAACCCCATCCTAAAGAAAATTATGTGGATTTGTGTAAGTACTTTGTGAACTATGCTAAAGGCCTTCCTTTAGCTCTTAAAGTTGTAGGTTCTTTGTTGTATGCTAAAGGAAGGAATGAATGGAAAAATGCCCTAGATAGACTAAAAGAAGAACCTAATAGAACCATTTTGGATATACTTCAAATAAGTTTTGATGGGTTTACAAATTCTGAAAAAGGATTGTTTCTAGATATTGCATGTTTTTTCAAAGGAGAAAAAAAGGATTGCAAAAGTGATATACTGGAAAGTTTTGGTTATTATCCAGACTACAATATTGGTGTTCTTAAGGACAAATCTCTCATAACCATTAATGACTATGGAATTTTGTGGATGCATGATTTGCTGCAAGATATGGGTCAAGAAATCATTCGTCGCGAATCCCCTAGAGAGCCTGGTAGACGTAGTAGGTTGTGGATTTATAAGGATGTCATTCATGTATTGAAGAATAATATTGTAAGTTGACTAGTATAAATTTGAGCTTTAAGAAGTATATATGTTACTATAAAATTTTCTAAGAATTTACCAATTATTCTAAATTCATTGTTTTTATTTATTAGGGAACTGAGGCAGTTGAAGGCATAATGATAAAAGTTCCTATTCAAAAAATTCAACACTTGCATGCTGAAACCTTCTCAAAGATGAAAAATTTGAGATTTCTCAAAATTGGTGATGAGAAATTTCCACAAGACTTCATAAATGGTACTATGCAACTTCCAAAAAGTCTTAATTATCTTTCTGACGAGTTACGCATTGTAGAATGGCTCGGATATCCTTTTAAATCTATGCCAACTAGTTTTCAACCAAACAGACTTGTTGAACTTAGAATGCGTTGCAGCTACATCAAACAACTGTGGAAAGGAATTATGGTAAGATTTTTACTCAAGCAAATGTGTATTTTCTTCCTTTTCATTAATACTTGAGTTTATCTAATAATTTTTTTTTTTTTTTTTTTGGTTTATAACAGAATTTAGATGAGTTAAGACTCATTGACCTAAGTGACTCCCAAAACTTGATTGAGATGCCGGACCTTAGTGGAGCCCCAAAGCTTAAGCAATTGATTCTTCAACGTTGTATAAGACTATCCAAGATTCATGCATCTCTTGGAAATCTCAAATGCCTTATTCGATTGGATCTAAATGGTTGCAAGAGCCTTGAGAGCCTTACACCTAAGATCAGCTTGGAAGCACTAGAAATTCTTGATCTTGTTGGTTGTTCAAGACTGAAGAAGTTTCCAGAAATTGTTGGAAATATGCCACGTTTGTCAAAACTTTGTTTGAGCGGGACTGCTATAAAAGATTTATCAATATCAACAAAGTATTTAACTGGACTTATTAAATTAGATCTAAGAGACTGTAAAAACCTTTCAAGTCTTTCAAGTGCCTGTTGTTGTTCGATGTCTCTAAAAATTCTCACTTTATCTGGGTGCTCAAAACTTAATGAACTGCCAGAAGATTTGGGGAATATCAAAGGTCTCAAAGTACTATCTCTTGATGGATGTAAAGGCTTATCATCTACATCATCAAATAAACTCATCAGTTTTCTTTTAATGAAAAAAAGAAGAGTAGACCCCACAGGCATGTTAGAGCGTTCTCTTTCTAATTTATGGTCTTTGACCAAATTGAATCTAAGTTATTGCAATCTTCAGGCAATCCCCGATGGTCTTGGTTGTTTGTCCTCTTTAACAGAATTAGATCTTAGGGGAAATAATTTTGTTTGCCTTCCTGAGAGTACCGCTTGACTATCTAATATGAAGGTTCTTTTTCTGAATGGTTGCACACATCTTCGTTCTTTGCCAAAGCTTCCATTTGATGTTAGGCTTATTTATGCAGACGGTTGTACCTCACTGGAAATATTACCATTAAGACCTGAAGATGGTCCTCATCGGTTCCTCTTTCTTCTCAATTGTGGTAAATTTTTTAACAATGAAGACAACGGTGACATGTTATTAAAATCACTAAGACATCACACTCAATTTAAGGTCTCTCTCTCTCTCTCTCTCTCTCTCTCTCTCTCTCTTTCTCTTGCTTGTGAGGTTCTAAATATAATGATTTTGTAATTTTGTATGTTTCAGGGAGATGAAGACATTTATCGTATTATAATTCCTGGAAGAGAAATTCCGAAATGGTTTAGGCATCAAAGTGTGGGGACTTCAGTGAATTTACAAGTGCCTTTAGATAAATTGAAGGGAGTCGCTGTGTGTGCACTTTTTGTACTCCGCCAACAACATCCACGTTACCTACTTCATAAGCTTCATTGTTACTTGAAAGCCAACGGAGATGAAAGCCATATGTGCTGCATTTTTGTTTGGGAGATATATGGTAAGATTGAATCGTATCATCTTTACTTGGGTTACTATCCCTATAAATCATTCAATCAGAAATTGAAAAGTCAAATAAATGCTAATGGATTGGGTCAAATTGAGATTGCACTTAAAACCGATGGTCCAAGATTAGAGGTTACAAAATGTGGGGCCTGTTTGATATTTGAATAGGAAATTGAAGATCTGAACCAAACCATGCGTGGGTGCAGTAGTAGCAACAGGTGTAGCATCATTCCTTATGAGGATGATTTGGAAGATTTAGCAAAAGATACCAAAACTGAGTGAAAGCCATAATGAGTATGATAGGGATGAGAATGGAACCAGTGGATAAGGTATCTCTAATCTAACTGAAAGATTCATTCCACGTTTGGGAAATTGGATTGTGAATTTAAGCACACAAGGACAATGTAACTTTGATTGAGAGGAAGAGAAATCCCAGTGAAAGTGGTGGCTTTGATGAATCTGTACAGCTGATAATCTTTTTCCTCTTAATTTTTTGTAAGTCACTGATATCTTTCTCCCTTTTATGGATCTTTTTTGTTAGCTATATATTTCTTTTTTAAATTCATTGGCATATGCTTTCATTTGAGTTCAACCATCTGCATTTTTTGATTTCAACCATCTGCATTTTTTTATTTTTTGTTCACTTATGTTGTGGGAAAAAGAAATCACATGGTTGACTTAGAAAAGGTGACCTCTTTGGTAAAAAATGGCCCAAATTTACTTCTTTCCATTTGATTTTACAACAATATTGGAATTGGAAAAATGTAGTAAATGCCATAAAGAGAAAACTCACCCCATTTAATTCTTTTTTATTTTTTATTTTTTAATGAATAAGAATAATGTTACAGTGCAAATGCTCTTAACTCTTAAGCCATATTAGTGGAAATATTTTGTGGACGAGGGTGTTCTTGTATAAGGAAGAGGAAGTGGAGGAACACATAGACTGAAGTTGGAGACAGTAAGAGGGACGAGGTGGCCATAGAGGCCAAGAATGAGGCAGCCTAAGAGGAAGGATTCAGTGTAGAGAGGAGTGGAGGGGTCAGGGGAGAGAGTTGGGTTGGTGTTGGGGAGGAAAGTGGTGGGGCAGAGGCTGAAGTCCATGAAGATACGGTCGGTGATAGTGGTGTCAAGTGGAGGAGAGGCTAGTGAGGGTGGTGGTGGAGTGGTGGTGGTGAGGGAGAGTGAAGTGTTGGAGAGGAGGAGGGAGCAACGGGTGATTATGGGGTTGAGGTGGAGAGGAGGAGGAGGGTGGTGGTTGTGGGAGAGGAGGAGTTGAGGTTGGGGTGTTAAAGAGCGGGCCATGATGGTGGAGTGAACATGTTGTTTTTTGTTTGTGGATGGGAATCATGATGGGAGGCAGGGAGGGAGGGAGGGAGGAAGAGTGAGATTGGTTTTTGTTGGAGGCTTGGCGTCTACTCATTTATAATTTGCATAGAATGTGAGCTATTCTAAACTTCTAAAAATTACACTTTTTTTCTATTCAAGTGTGGCATTGTTTTAATTTTTGGTTTAATTTTTGTCTATAAAATCTGATTCTGTTTTCAAAATATTCTTTTTGTCCATATCAGTAACTAATATGGCTTAAGAGTTAAGAGCATTTGCATCGTGGTTCCAAAAAATTTTGTCCATCTAAAGAACCCTTGTTTTATTTTCATGTTTGTTGTATTAACAAATATAGAGCCTAAGGTATTTCTTGTTGACAATTTGGAATTAGAAACTTTTCATCGTCTTATTTGTTTGTCACTAGCAAACTAATGTCATGCTGTTCCATCTAGGTGAATGGAAATGGGTGTCCTATATATCATATATATGGTGTGCATCACTTTCAGATTGGTTGAATCAATGCAGTTGCATTGAAGCTTTCAATTGCCAGCATTTGCCCAAGCTTTGCAGTAAAGAAGTGTGCACTTTGTCTCATAAGTCATAACAGCATGATGATATGCAGAGTTCTAGCAAACAGTAAGGCATTACATGGCTTCTTTATCTTACAAATGGGGTCTCATTTATTATTTTATAATTCATATTAGGGAAAGAAATAAGCAAAATTGTAATGGTGTAATAAGACCCAATAGAACTATAAGTTGTAATCGAGAATTATAACCTGAAAGACTGAAGATATCCGTTGATCCCATGCTTAAGGAAAATGGGAAAACAAGAATAATTTTTCCTCTACTTTCACTGCTTCCTTTGTGACTTTTGAGGTATTCTTAAGTTAATGGTATGTCATCCACCTCCTAGTCTTCTGTCAATAGACTTATTTAAAAGAGGTTTTTTTTTTTTTTTTTAGGTAGAATGGTAAGATTTTACAGCTCTTTGTGACATGCTACAAACAAAAAGTTGGTTGTTGTGGCTTTTCCAAAAAATGGATAGAGCACCCTAATCTAATTGAAAATTGGATTGGGAATTTATGCACAAAAGGTAGTTCTATTTGTGATAAAGAGGAATCCTAGTGAACCTGGTAGCTTTGATGAAGTTACTGGACTTTGTTGGGGAGGAAAAATTGTTAAACTACTAGCAGACAAGAAGAGTGCAACAAATTGTGAGCTCATCATTTTTGTTCAATTATGTTGGTGAGTAAAGTCTGCAATCTTGTTACTCTCACAATGCCTATATATATATATATATATATATATAATGAAATTTTCGTTTGCTTAGTTCAATTTGCATTTGATTAGATCTTATATGTGTGCTCTTCTGTTATGGACATCACAATTTGATTTTAGATCATAGACTCCAGCACTTTGCCTTATCGATTAATCATTGGTAGGATATGGATGTTGGTTATCTAAGATAAGAAGTTTAATAAAATGGGAAATTTTATTGCAAAATGGGTAACCAAACTAGATAGATTAATATAGGCTATATTTATATATTTTCTATTCTTTTGGATAAACATTGAAAACTTAAAGAGGTTTGAGATCATTGTTATTTGTAGGTTATAGTTGAATTAGATTTGCACGAACATAAAAGAAAATGAATTTAGAATACATGATTACTAGCACTTCACTTTATTTTGAGTGGTCATAGGAAGTAACAAATGAGAGAAGCATATCGCTTTTGTATATGATCTGTGTGAGAGAAGCATACTGCTTGTGTATACGATGTGTGTGATACTGTCCACAGACATTTTATGGGACAATATCCCAATTTGGATTGATTGATCTCATGTGCATGATTTATTTCTTTGTATGTCAACCTATTACATGGACGGACTCAAGATTTTAAGCTAATGGGGGCCGAAGTATAAAGCAAAAAATCCAAATAAGTATCCATATAGTATTAAAAAATTATAAATACACAAAATCGTTATTTCTAAATACATTAAGATGCAATCATCTACCAAAAAAGACATAAACAAAAACAAAATAATGTTTTTTTTTTTTTTTTTTTAATACTAGGTTGGCTAGGAGTTCTATTTTTTTTATCACTTCATTTAAAATAATATAAACAACTCATTAAAATAATAAAGGAAGAAAGAGAATTTGAGGTTTTCAATAGAAGGAAGAGATATAATCTTAATACAATATTGTATTTTATTTTTAACAACTTGTTACAGTCAACTGATATTTATACCAATTTACTATAGTTGCAAAAAATTTAGCTTTAGCTTCTCCTATAACAAATGTTTTATTGGTTCTTTAGTGGTAAAATAGTTTTTTTTTTGCTAAAATACAATCATCATTGTGAATGTTTTTATTATTTTTGTTGACTTTTTGGGTTGAATAGTTGCTATTTGGGTTAGACTAGCTAGGTTGATTGGGGAGAAGAGGGGCCTAAAGTTTTGGAAGGGGGCTCAACTACAGAAATAAAATATATAATAACTATATATATATATATATATAAAATTGGACCCAGGGGGGCTCAGGCCCCCACCTAGGTCCGTCCTTGACCTGTTCTATATGTCCACCTGTACTGGAAAATATATCCTCAAGATTTAAATGACCCCTTAATATTCCTTAATTTTCTTAAACTAAAACAATGATTTTTTCTAGTAAGTAAAAAAGTATATATAATGAGAAGCTTTATACTAGCCTTGATGCTAGTAAAACTACTGTTCTTAATATTCTTAATGTTTTGTTTCTTTCATGGTTTATTGAACATACTTCAGTAAATGAATAATAACTAGGGTGGCTATTTTGGCTTGGTTGATTAATTAGGATGCAAGTTGATTAGAGAAGCTTATAGGTGGATAACACCTATGCAGAAAAAACCCAGTTCTCTCAAATAGCACTCAAGGCTACATATTTCATTAACTTCAAAACTAATTGATTACAACAGAAGGATAAATGCCTATTTATATAGGTTGTATCAGAGTGAAGCCAAAAAATCAACCTGATCTGATCTTATCTACTGTTGAACTAGACTAAATAACCACTTAACATCTTGACTAACACATTACAAAAAGTTCTCAATGTTTACTTTTCTCTAGCAACCTTTAGCCTACTGTTTGGTTGCAAGCCTAAATAACCTACCTCTAACTTGACTGTTATAGCTGAGACTTCCAGCCCTCCAAGCCCCTTCCAACTGCTTCCATATGAATTGGCAAAGACTCAGACACTCAGTTAATCTCCTTAAGTGATCACCAGCTGGCTGCTGCAAATAACAAGTTTCATTAGGCTAGGTTGCTGGCTGAAAGAATGTACTACTGAACTAACCTTCCTGCTGGATTATTGTTGCTATTGTTGTAATTGAAATCAGACCTTTTGATGCTCCTGCATCAATGAAAAAGCCAAAGAAACTTTGTTTCATATGTATATTATAGCTACAATTAATTTCCCAAGCATCTTTGTGTTTTCTGGTTTGGTGCTCCATTTTATAGGACATCGAATGGTTTTGCTTGCTGTGATTATTGATGTCCATGTTGTAAATTAGAAAATATTTACAATGTTATGCTAACATATTGGCCCTTAAGCAGTCAATTGTTTTTGTTTTGGGGCGGGCTAAGGGGGGAGGGGGGTGCAGATTGCTGTTGACACTGCCTTTCCTTCAGATCATGCTCATGTCCATTCTGCATAAGCAAGAGGAGTGAAAAACCACACGTGAGGCATGGAAACCTCTACCTCTAGCCACTAGTATTACTAACATTGGAAAAGGGTGAACCATGAATCATTTGTTCATGGATGCTAAAGGATTCAGTCAAATTGAGATTGGATTTGAAACCGAAGGTCCAGGATTAGAGGTTACAAAATGCGGGGCCTGTTGGGCATACAAGTAAGACATTGAAGTTGAAGATTTGAACCAAACTATGCGTGGGTGCAGCAACAGTAGTTGTAGCCTCACTCCTTATGAAAATGATTTGGAAGATTTAGCAAAAGATACCAAAACTGGGTGAATGCCATGATGAGTATGATAGGGATGAGAATGGAACTAATGGAGAAGGTACCTCTAATCTAATTGAAAGATTCAATCCACGTTTGGGAAATTGGATTGGGAATTTGAGCACAGAAGGACAATGTAACATTGATTGAGAGGAAGAGAAATCCCAGGGAAAGTGGTGGCTTTGATGAATCTATACAGCTGAATTTTTTGTAAGTCACTAATATCTTTCTTCCTTTTATAGTTTTTTTCTATAGCTTTCTATTTCATTTTTCGTTTTTAAATTCATTGGCATATATGCTTTCATTTGAGTTCAGTAATTTGTGATTCTTATTTCTGCTAGTTTCCCCATACTGGATACGATGAAGTTGTTGGACTTTGTAGTTTATTGGTGAGGAGAAACTGTGGAATTGTCTGGATCAAAGAAGATATGTGCAACAAATAGCACACTCATGATTATTAATTTTGTGGGGGTAAAGTAGATACTATTGTTGCTCTCTTGGTATTCAAAAGGAAAGAAGAAAATTAGCACTGTTTTTCACCAGAGGTTGCCTTCTCTCAGGCCAACCATGTGTTTGTGTTATTTTTTTCCTCACTTCATCAATCATTTCAAAGGTAGATTCAAGAGATTTTTCCTTTTGCTTCTTCTAATTAGTTTTTATAGAAACTAGTCGCTAACCTGTGCAATGCATGAGAAAGCACAAAGAATATCTACAAAATCTATATAACTTTATAGCTATATTGGTTAGGTTCAAACACCCTCTTCTTGAATTATCAATTTATTAAAAAAAAAAAAATTAACCCACTTCTTCACTTTTTACTCAAACTTGTTTTCATAGCTCATATTTAAACAATCGCAGTAGAGAATTTTCTATTAATAGTAAAATTTGTGTATACATAAATTACAGTTTCATGTAAAGTGTACATACCCATTACTATACCTCTAAGGAAGGAAACATCACAAACCCTTTACATATGTGGGTTAGATTTAAAACAAAATACATATATTCCAAGTCTGATAAGCCAACTCAATGGTAGAAAAATGGTCTTTAAAAAATTAGATAGTAACATATTTTACAAAAGGGGGCAATTTTTTGTAACTCTATCTTGCTGCTCATATTCTACAGTATGCAACAAAAGTCATTTATCTATCTAGGTACAATGGGCAAGAACATTGGCTGTTCTTAAGAACATGTGTTTGTGTTTTTCCCCTTCCTTGTTTTTGCAAATTGTGGCATCAATATGGTTCTTTGAAAGAGTCTCTATTGTTAAGTCAACCTCCTCTTTCCAGTACATCACCAAACCCCCTGATTTGTTTCTCCTAGGTGTAATAAATCTGTGCTTAAACTTCAAACGATCTTGAATTAAAATTAGCCTAGCTTCATTTGTCCATGTCTCGGCTAAAAACACAATGGAGGGATCTTTTACCCACACTAATTCTGCAAGCTGATTTTCTGTATGTTGGTTCCTAAGCTCTTGACAATTCCAACATAAAAGACTCATTGGTTTTGGCGGCGCTGGGAACTAGCCTTCGCCAATATCACATTGTCACCTTTGCCAACCCGAGAAACAGTCTTCTTCTTTTTCTGTAAGCCCGACTGACCCCCATTAGGATGAGCACTCCTCTTTGATCCCACTACATCTGCCATAATGACATCCGTGCCTATAATGGACCTAGCCAAATGTTTCCAAGTAGTTGAATTCCCTGTGTTAATGTTTGAAGTATCAGGTAGAACAGAAAGTGGTACACGGGGACAACCATGTGATGTTGCATGTGATTAAGTGGACTTCAGAAAAATCTCATTAATTGTCATTGAGTCCAAATTATTTTCCTTACCCGTGGGAGAGTTTGATTTTGAATGAAATTCTGTTGCTGCATCAAATTTACTCAAATCACGATTTATTTCCTCTAATTTCTCTTCAAATAGCTCAGCAGATAAACTCCCCTTATTTAGATTCGTATTAATAGCATTGATTTCACCCAAATCGTTGTGATTTGTATGGAAAGGACTTGATTCCATCGGATTTGCCTTCTGAAAATTTGGGAATTTAATTCCTTCCTGATTTGGTGTCTCACTACCCTGGCCTGATTTGACAATCTTAGGCGCCAAACCTCCTCTTTGGATCACCACCTGTGGTTTTGCAGACGACTTTGGGGTGGACATTGTAGTTGGACCAACGAATTTTGTTTTATAAAATCCAAGAACAGAAATTGAGTTTCTTTTTGATTGCACGAAAGGTGGTGCTCTAATCCATGCACCATATTGTTGAGCCTTAGTCGGTAGCGTGCCCTCACTCTCAATCCACAACTCGTAGTCTCGTTCATCATGTGTGAGGCTGCCACACCAATAACACAAGTTTGACAGCCGCTCATACTTGCCATTCTCCAAAGAAATCACTCGGCCTCTGCACAAAGGTTTTGAAATGTCCACCTTAACCCATACTGGAATAAAACTATCGCCCATAATTTCCCTTTCATCCGTGTTCTTGTCCACCAAACTAGCAACACCGCAAATTTTTTCAGCTACAGCCCTTGTTCGAAAATAAATTGGTATGTTGTGTACCTGAATCCAGAAAGTAACCATATTAAAATCAATAACCAGTACGTCAACCTCTTTATCATACCGATGTAAAACCATAAGGTGCTTATCAACGCTCCATGGTTCTGTATTAAGGACTCACTCCATGTCAGTTTGGTTATCAAAAGTAAAGAGCACCACATGATCACTCTCTTTAGTCACCCTAAATCCATTTTTCATTCTCCATATGGGTGTGAATGTTTTGGAAATAGCCTCCACGTTCAAAGCCCGCTTGGTGAGAAACTTTACAGCAAGGAAGAAATCTGAAACTGCTTCTTCCTCTGTAATGCTACCATGAGAACCTTCCACGTCTGAGAGGGTAAGACAACTCCCATATTTTGCTAACTACTTCATTGATCTGAAACTAGAATAAAAAAGGGAAAAAAACTAAAAACAAGAAAGCGTGTTTCCCCACCCTCGAAAGAAAGGAAAAAACCACAAAACCTTGAAGGTAAACCTGTTACCTCAAGGTACAAAAACACCTTCAAGAGAAAGGACGGCTATTCTACGACCTAGGAGAAAATTAAATTCTACATAATCTATATCTATATATATATATATCCAAAAGCTAAAGTGTAGCATTTATTGTTACTATGCTCATATTGCACCACCTCATCCGCTATGTCATTGATTCTGTAATCATTCTTTTTCTTATTTAATTTTTATTCCTAAATTTTGTTGGCAATATTAAATATATAAATATTTTTTAAGAATATATTAAATATATGTATAGATTGACTTTACACATTTATCTTGAGCGGTTTTAACTTTATATATAACTTTGCCTTTACACATTCATCTACTTTAATTTAGATATTATAACTAAGCAATAAAATCAATGAAGAATCTAAAATAAAATAAAACAATATCTATACATATCTATCTATACTATTATATAATAATGGAAGCATTAAAATAAATTTTACAAAAGCTCTTTTTGTGTCATGTCATTAACAGTCTTTTTTAATTTTTTGCAATTTTTACTTTGTTTAACCTTTCATCTTTTTCAACCATTGTCTTCTTAGTTCAATTTTTCATCTTCGCCAATTATTGGCTTCTTAAATTTTTAATTTGATTTCCTTTATAAATTTATAAATTTTCTCATTTATATCTTCATAAATTCTATGATTTCATTTTTTTGAACCTTTCATCTTCATAAATTCTACAGTTTCACTTTTTTGAATCTTTCATCTGCTTTTACTCTTCCTCTTCCAACTTGATTTTCTTATAAATTTCTTTTACTTCATTTCCACCTCTCTCCCCTATTCCTTCCAAGTTGTTCATTGCAGAAAAGGTCAATTCTCTCTCTCTCTCTCTCTCTCTCTCTCTCTCCAATTTTGTCTCTTTTGGTGCTTTTTTTTATTATTTATTGCTTCAACCACTTTTTCCCCCATAATGGTTCTTTTTGTTATTGTTGATTTAATTGTCACTTCACATTTGTTTCTCTTTTTGGCAAATTTGTATCAACTTTTATGCATATTTAGGTATTCAAATTCCCGATAAAAAAAAAAATTCCTTTTTTTTTTTTAGTGATTCAATTAGATGTTAAACCATGAGACTTTACTAAGTTTTATTTACTTTTAAATCATTTTGTGTGAACAAATTGTAGTTTTTGTAGAGAAAGTACTCTTAATAATTGTATTAGAAATACTCTATAGTGCCACTTATTTAGATAAAAGCAAAGGTTAATCAAATGGAAATAATTGAATAAGTGACATATTTTAGCTTTTGCAATTGTATTTTCATTATTATTTTTGTTATTGTTGTTGTTATTATTATTAATTATTATTATAATGATGCACATAGAAACTTAATTATGAGATTTTGCTAATAATTGTTTATTCTATAATCTTTTGGAGTGGACAATTTTGCAGTTTCCATAGAGAAAATAATCTTAATAGATTATAAATAAAAAGTAATTTTCCTAATCGATCAAATTAATCATTGTTAAGCAATGATTGATATGATATTTTGCAAAACGATGATTGATGAGACATCCTTTTTTTTTTTTTGCAAAGCATCTTCATATAGGTATGTTTTGATTCGATGTATTTTTATGGATGTATTGAGATAAGTAATGTATTCAAGAAAATAGATCATGATTATACTTCGTATACTTCAAAAGAGATAGATTGGTTTGGAAGTAAAGATAATATTAAAATAGGATGGTAGAAGTTGAAATTTATTAATGGTGGGAAAAAGCTATTTTTCTCATTCTTTTCTAAATGTCATAATTGGAAAATTTTAATCCACACTATATTCTATCACTAGCAAATTGGCTCATAATATGAATAGATGAAAATAATCTTAATATAAATATATATATACATATATAATTTTTTATTTATAGGGAACAAAAAATTCATTACTTAAAAAAAAAAAAAAAAGACCCTTGCCCTTTGTTGGTTTCGTAAATAGTTATGTAAAAAAAAAAAAATTCTTAATTAATAGTTTAATACATTTAAAATGAGATTCTCTTATGAGAAAACACTATTTTAGTCCTAATATATAATTTAATGAATAATTAAAAAAAAAATTATACATTACATTTTATTTTAAAATAGTTAGAAATTTCTATGCATTGCGCGGAGTTGTGACTAGTAATTTTTTAAAAGCAATCAAAGCACTGATAAGGTATATAACTTTTCAAGCATTACTATACTTTCAACACTTTTATATTTATTCATTTTATCAATTTATTTTTGAGTAATCAAATTACATGTTTAAACTTAATGTACATAGATTTAATTAATCTATTGATTTCAATCTTGTTCTTAATCTTGCCCTCTCTCAACTGAAATCCTGGCTCCACTACCGTGAATAACTACATGATTGTCACAAATTCACAATACATAATCATAGGCAATTGCACAATAAAACTCAATTCCTTTATAAGTTGCTTGATGCACATGAGTTCACATGACATATTGGTCATGACTCCATATTTAGCCTTTTTCACTAGAGCGGGACACCACACTTTGTTTCTTACTTTTTCATGTGATCAAGTTCGCACCTAAGAAAAAGCAACATCCTGTAGTAGATCACATATCTGAAGGTGATATTGTCCAATCCAAAGCTATAAAGGCCTGTATATACAAGCAAATGTCATAGCTATATATAAGAGTCCACAATTGGGAATTTGGGATGACCTTAAAGATATTTCACAATTCGAAGGATAGCCTCCCAGTGTGGAAGGTGTGGCATTGGCATGCACATCTTACTACACTAAGAGCAAATGATATACTTGGTCAAGTGATGGTGAGGTATTTGCATAAGCTAGCAACTGCCCAAGATCCACGCGCTCAACTTGTTTAATAGTTGAGTCAAAACTTAGGCTTAAACTTTGATCATTTGCAAACTAAATGAACATAAACAATTTTCCACTCTCCTTCGAGTTGTACCTAATCTATTCACAAACATGTCAATTCATTTATAAAAAAAAAAAATGATAATGATGAGTTTGAGTTTAAGTTGGACTTGTTAGAGAGATAGAGTTTCACTTTTTGTTAATTTTGGACTAAACAAAAATAATTTTATTTAAATATTGTGCTAACGTGGAAAATTGTGAGAGTTTCAGATGTTTTGGATTAAACAAAAATAATTTTATTTAAAAGAAAATGATAATGATGAGTTTGAGTTTAAGTTGGAATTGTTAGAGAGATAGAGTTTCACTCCTTGTCAAGTTTGGATTAAACAAAAATAATTTTATTTAAATAAAATGATAATTTATTTAAATATTGTACTGACGTGGAAAATTGTAAGAGTTCTAGAGGTTTTGGTTATATATATATATATATATATATATATAGACTAGTCACAGGTCCACTCGATGCGTGAGAATATACAACTATTTTGTAACGTGTTATAATGTATGATTTATTTTCCAAAATGTACTAGAGATATTATTTCTAAAATTATTTTTCATCTCTCCATATTTACAAATATATCATTCTATTATTTTGAGTTTTTTTTTTTTTTTTTTTTTTTTTTTTTTTTTTAACTTAAGTTTATTTGATTGATATTATTCCATTTTTATTTATTTTTAATTTTTTATAAAAGATAGAAATACTATTCTTTTTTCAAGTGATCTATATTATTCAAACTTTTGTATAGTTTGTTATGGTTTTTTTTCTACAACTAAAATATTTAATTCTAAAATTAATTATTTGAATTTCTCATTCTCTGAAGAAGATTATTATTGATGAAGTGAAAATTGTCAATAGTCATCTAGATGGAGTGAAATCCTCGTCGCTGTACTTGCAAATGTAGCGCAAAGGCTTTCCTTAGGTGGTCACCGGTGTGGTGCCTGCCATAATGCCTCCGATGCCAAAGTCAGTGTATAGAAACTTTTGGGGAAATAAGAGAGCTTAGAGTATTAGAATTACCACTGCCTATGTATTTTGGGTGTGTATATATAGTTTTGTAGTTTCTAGCCGTTGGAGCCTTAATTGTGGCTTTAGTGCTCCTTCCATAACGCCTCAGGACTTGTTAATGCAGGTTTTGAAGAGCTATCAATGGTTTGACAGCTAATTGGTAACGGTCCAAGGCATTGAAGCTTCTCATTAATGGTTTGATTTTCCTCGTCCATGTCGTGGCTAGGTAGACGGAGGTATTTGATGAGGTTGTCTAGGCAAGGGAGTTCGTTGATCCCATCAACTGCCCCCCTCAGGTTTTGTGGTCGTCATTGCGTGTTGTGATGACCACCAGAAGGTGAAAGGTTGTTTGCCTAGACATGACTCTTGGGGTTTCGTTTCGCGTTTGATGCAAAGTGGCGGCGCATTAATGTGTAGTGATGGCTCCGTACACATCGTGGCCACATGGCATGTAATGGCTGGTGGAGTTAATGCTCCACTTGTGTGGCTCTTTGGGTTTCCCACTGGTTTTTAGTTTTTTGTGTTTGGTTTTTAAACTTCCCTTCTCTCACTTTCCTTTCTTCACTTTTTCTATTCCTCCACCATTGTTGCTCTATGCCTTTCCTTCTTCGAGCTATTCTCTTCTGCGATTTCTTGCATTCTTCCTTCTTGTGGGTGCCTTTTTTTTTTCGAAGGTATGGTTCCTTCTCCCCTCTTTATTCTTCGTAGCATAAGCAATTTGTGTAAGGTTGAATTTAATCAACCATCTTGTTGGCTTTATTCCGTGCCAAATTTGCTTGTATTTCAGCATTTAGTAACACTGTATTTAGGTGGGTTTGTTGTAAGGGTAGTGAGTGAGATAGTGTGATTGAATGCTCAAGAGTGTGCAAGAAAACAGAGTCTTGCAGCTTGATCTTGCGGGTGACTCGCGGCTGCAAGCCGCCAGAAGCAGCACACGTGCCAAGCATGCCAGAAGTTGATGCGTCATGCTAGCTGGAGCATTGCAGGACAAAATAGGACAATTGGCCATTCTGTTATCGTGCGGCTGGATCTCGCAACTCAGTCAAGAGGCCAAGCTGCGAGCCACCCTTGTTTTGAAAAACCTGACGTTTCACATTCTTTTCTCACCCCAGTATAAATACCCTTATACCCACAAAAGAAAGAGAGCTTCCAGAGAGAATTTTGAGAGAGAGACCCTAGAGTAAAACAAGATTGATTCATCTACAATCTTTACATAAGAGTCTCTTCAAATTCCTCAACTCTCTTCCTCTCCATTGTTAAACCCTTGAGAGGCATTTTACCAAAACCTTTTCTCACCATATCCATTACTGTGAGAGGGCTGTTTGGTGTTTTGGGAAGCAGTTAGGAAGGAACCAATTTACATTGGTTGATACTATGATCAAGTAGCAAAATCCGGGAAGCTAGAAAAGAAATAGGTTCGGCGCAACCTCGTTGGAGCAAGAAGCTTGGAGGGCTTAGGTGCACTGGGTAGATTAGGCTTGGAGGGTCTATTGTTTTCCATGTATCCCAACTACATTTTCTAGTGGATTGTTTACCACTTGGAGGGCGGCGGAGAGGTTTTATACCGAGGGCTTCGGTTTCCTCTTCGATAACACATCGCGTGTTGTTCTTGTGTTTGCATCTTTCTTCCCTTTTATCTTTGCCTTTTATTATCTGTTGTGGGTTGTGATTTTAAATTGGCTTAGATTGTTTTCCAATTCTGTTTTATAGCTTTTGTTCATTTTCTACACACTAGTTGTTTGACATAAAGCTTGAATTGGTTAATTTGTAATTTGGGGGTCTAAACGTTCAAGGGTGTTTTTACACTAATTGAACTTTCAATTTGTAAAAATTTCTGATTTTCATTCTCGTTTTGAGTTTTTAGGATTTTGTCCCCTTTTTTCGTTTTCTGGGTTCCATGGTTAGTAGTTTTGAAACTAGGACACTTTGCCCCTCTATTTCATTTCTTTTCGCACATTTGGGTGCCTCTCTAAGTGCTTCTCATACTTTCTGCCCCTCACTTGAAGGTTTTGTGTTTGAGGGTAGTAGTTTAGGTGTAGTGTTAGCTGATCTGGTCCCTTTGCTTCGTCAATTTGTTGATTGGTTCAAAGATTTGATGGGTGAGTGAAGAGGGATGTCGGAGGTGAGATCTAGTGAACTTGAGACGGGGCTGTCGTCTAGCGACAGCCCTGTGGAAGTGGAGGAGGACACTGCGTCTTCTAGCCCAAGGGAGGTTAGGGCTTTCTCTGCCCTTGGGGAAGAGTGTGGCTTAGACGTTGAGACCTTCTTTAGGTTTAGCAATAAGTTCCAATTTCCTAAGAGGGTTAGGGTTCGTCGTCCTCGCAAAGAGGAATAAGCCTATCATTTTTTGCCTTAGGAGGTGTGCTTCTATGAGGCTACCTTCCTACATGGGCTTAGATTCCCCGTCCACCCTTTCATTATGGAGCTTTTAAACCACTTCAAAATTACTCCCGGATAACTTCTGCCAAACTCATGGAGGATAGTGATTAGCTGTATAGAGATATGATTCGCTACCACTGAGGGAGATATGATCAGGGTAGACAAGTTCACTTACCTGTATCGTCTGAAGGAATCCAAGGAATATGGGTACTGCGAGCTAGTGCCTTGGGTCAGGGAAGCTAGGATCGTCAAGGGCTTGCCTTTGTCATTTTGATACTGGAAGTCCCGGTTCTTTTTTGTCTCTGAGGATGAGTGGGAGACCCCTTCTGGTGAAGTTTAGGAGGACGCCCCTAGGTAGCTCCGTCAGTGGGGAACCTCGAGTCTAGGTGCGTCGTTTCTCTGCCAGTCCTTCTTCATTCATACTTTTGCGTATATTTTGTCACCTTCAACTCTCTTGTTTGTTATCTTATGCACAGTTAAGAAGCAGCCAAAGCTCAAAAGTAGGTACAGGCAACGCGTTGAGGCAGCCATTGAGTACGCGAGGATGATTAACGATTTTGACGATCTGGTTGACCTGCAAACCCTAACTCTTCACTGCCTCAGCCCAGAGCCTTTTGCTTATGTCCTACGCACTATAGAAATTAAGGAGAAGAAGAGTAAGTGTTTGCTAAGTTTGTCGCTACTACTCTTTTCCCTTTTTTTATTTTTTTCTTTAACAAGTGTTTTTCTTTCGCAGAAATGATGACGAAATTTAACCAAGGGATGTACGCAAAGATGAGGGCCAAGAAGAACGAGCCCCTTTACAACCTTGGGAAGAAGACATTGCACGTTAAGGAGAAGGGGGCCTCCGTCGCTCGTCATTGAGCCAACGAGGATAGCTTCCTCGGCTACCTCGGTCGAAGAAATTACGCCCCTCCAGAAGAAGCAACGTGTGGATGACAAGGGGAAAGACAAGGCTGATTCCCATTCGTCTAGCGTTTTTGATGATGCTAGCCTTGCGCTGGCGAGGGCACAAGAGGCTTTCACTACTAAGGAGTTGAGGGTCTTCTTTAACATGTCCTTTAACAAGGTTGGGGGTCATCATATCCACAAACTCGTCTAGGTAGTGCACTTGTGCAATTTCACTACTTTCTTTTTCTTCTTTTTGCATCGTTTTGAAGGTGGATTTTCTTTTCAGGTACTGAGGGAGAGTTTTCACATTACTTTAGAGTACCTTACTCACAAAGCAAAGGTTGCGTCGATGATGTCCAGGGTGGAGGCTTTGGAGGCAGATAATTCTAAACTGAAGAAGGATCTTATTTCTGCCATGGTCAATGCCAATACCATCAAGGAGAAGGTCGAGGTCTTGGGAGATGACCTCAAAGCTGAGAGGCAACTGACCTTGGAGAAGGACAAGCAATTCCAGGCTGTGAAGGAGAAGATAAAGACTGTTGCTGCCAAGGCCGTTGAGGCTTTCTAGCAAACTGAGGAGTACAACACTGTGCTCTTCAGTTGGTACTGCAAGGGCTTTGAGCTCCTTCGTTGGTACTTAGTCAAGCATCCCTTCGGAGTGGACCTGGAGAACTTAGACCTGGAAGAAGTGGACCAGGAGATGGCAGCAGATGAGGCCTCTCAGTCCACTGCTCCTGTTGGTGATGCTCTCGGAGATTCTCCTTTGCCTCTTCCTGATGGTGATGACACAACCACTGCCTGATCCTGCTCATGTTCCTGCTTTATGTTGGCCTACTCTTTTTTTGTTTTTGTTTTTTTTTTTTTGGGTGCCCAATGTGTTTTTGGGCTTTTTGATTCTACTTTTAGAACAATATTTTTATTCTAATTTAAGAACAATGTCTCTTGCCCAATGTTTTTGGGCTTTTAATTCTATTGACTATTCTGTGTTTACCTGTTTACTTTCCTGCCTTGTCATGCATGATACTTTTTAACTGTATGTGATCTCTATCTGCTTCGTTGTTTGTTTGCCCGTAGTTCGGGGGTTTGCCTGTTTAGGAAATGATCTGCATTTGTCAATAGTTTGTTTTCATTTGGGCCAATTTTCTTGTTACTTATCTCTCACTTAGCCAATCTTTTGTGACTATCTTGTCATTTTTGGCTTCGTCAATAACCTACATCCGTTTAGGCGGAATCTTGTTACTTAGTCAAATTCTTTGTGACTTACATGAAGCGATCTTGTTATTTTTGGATTCGTCAGTAATTTACATCCATCTAGGCAGAATCTTGTTACTTAGCCAAAATTTTTTTTTAATAGCTTTACACGCATCACATTGGCTAAATAATTCTTTTATTGCCTTATTTCAAATATAAATACAATCGTCCATTACATTTTCTGATGGTATTGTTTCAAATGCTCGAAATTCCATGGTCGTGGCAATCTCCTTCCGTCTAGCATTTCCAGGTAATAGCTGCCTTGCTTGGAATAATGGGTTACTTTGTAGGGTCCTTCCTAGGTTGGGCCAAGCTTCCCCTGGGTTAGGTCCTTAGTAGCCGGTGTGACTTTGCATAGGACAAGATCTCCTATGTTAAGTCATCTAAGCTTCATTCTTTTGTTGTAGTACTCGACCATCTTCTGCTGGTACTCTACCATTTTCCGGGATGCTCCTCTAGATTCGTCCAAGCAATCCAAGTTGATTCTTAGTTGATCATCATTGCTACCTTCGTGGAAAACTTCTTGTTTCATGCTGGTGATCCCTAATTCGACTGGGATTACTGCTTTGGTGCCATAAGTGGGACTGAAAGGGGGCTCTTCTGTCGGGGTCCTCACTGTAGTCTTATATGCCCACAAAACGTTGGGAAACTCTTTTGGCCATGCGCCCTTTGCCTCGTCTAACCGAGCCTTGATGATCTTGAGCAGAGTTTGGTTTGTCACTTTTGTCTGGCCATTAGCTTAGGGTGACCAGGGGATGAGAATTGGTTCTTGATTCCTAGCCCCGAGCAGAAGTCCTCGAAACCTTGACTATCAAACTGCCGCCCGTTGTCTAATATAATCGCCTGTGGTATCCCGAATCGGCAAACTGTATTCTTCCACACGAAGTTCTGGACCTTCGCCTTCGTTATGGTTGATAATGCTTCTGCTTCAACCCATTTTGTGAAATAATCAATGGCAACTAGTAAAATTTTTACCTGTCTTTTACGTTGGGGTAATGGGCCAACAATGTCAAGTCCCTACTAGGCAAACATCCACGGGGAGGCGATTGTCGTCAATTTCTCAGATGGGATGCGTTGGACATTCCCAAACCTTTGGCATTTGTCGTACTTCTTGACAAACTCCTTTGCATCCTTCTGCAGGGTAGGCCAAAAGTAACCCGTTCGGATAACTTTGCTAACCAAGGATCTCGGGCCTGCATGGTCTCCGCAAATTCCTTCATGGATCTCCTTTAGAATATATTTGGCTTCCTCCTCGTTGACGCACTTTAGGTAAGGCATGGATAAACCTCTTTTGTACAGGGTCTCCTTCAAATCCTTGCAATCCTCTATGTAGTGGCTGTGATCCTTATGGAAACGACAATATTTCTTTTTGTTACGTACATTGGGTGATGAGTGTAATGGCCTTGGCCATTTGAGGTAATCCTCATCCTTAATCTGCACCAAAATTTTGTCAAGAGGCATAATTAAAGGAGTGAATTTTACCATTCGAGGAGCTTTATCATCCTTCCTTTTGCCCTCGTCGTTGTTCTAACGATCTGAACACTCCCTTTTTTATCCTCTCTGATCGTCCTCCATCCTTCCCTTTTCATTGGTCTTCTTTCTGTCTTTTATCCCTGCTAAGGTGTCTTCGGTGTTCATGTACTTTTGCGCCTTTAGGAGCAACTTTGCCATCGTCTTTGGAGGATTCTTCGTGAGTGAGACCACAAACTCCCTAAATTTCAATCCAGCTTTAAAGGTTGTCAACTGCACCTTGTCATCAACTTCATTGACTTCTAACATTTCTTGAGTGAAACGCTTCATGTACGACCTCAGGGTCTCATTTTTTCCTTGTTTGATGGTAAGTAAGTGGTTAGCTGGCCTCCTCATGCGTTGTCCCCCGATGAAGTGGCGTAAGAAGGAACTGCCAAACTACTCGAAGCTATTGATGGACGATATTGGTAACTTCGTAAACCACTCCTTTGCAGCTCCTTTGAGAGTGGTGGGGAATGAATGGCACAGTATTTCGTCAGAAGGCTGTTGAAGGTCTAAGGTTGTCTTGAAAGTGTTGAGGTGGTCCAGGGGGTCCTTCAGCCCGTCAAATGATTCAAGCTGAGGCAGGCGAAATTTTGATGGCACTGGGCATTCCAGGACTGCTGCCATGAAAGGTGAATCTGTCATCCTGACCATTCTATCTAGGCTTCGATCCATTTTCCCTTTAATGGCACTCCTTAGTTCGTCCATCTCTTTTCTCATTTCTTGGAGAAGATCTGAGTTTGGTCCATTTGGAGTGGTTGGCCTTTGACAGTCACTCCTTCTATGACTGTCTCCATCGTCCTTCTGATTGGACCTAGACCAGTTCTCCTTTTGTTGAAGTCGTAGTCTCATCTCCTGGTTCTGATTGGTGAGTTCTTCCACACTAGCTGTAAGTGTCTGGATTTGTAGGGCTAATGCTGTAGAATCTTGGTTGGACTCCATCTGAATTTGGAAATTGACTGGAACTACACTTTCGAACCTAAGTGCAAAAATGTTGTCCCCACAGATGGCGCCAAACTGATGATGTAAAAATCGTCAGTAGTCATCCAAATGGAGTGAAATCCTCGTCACTGTACCTGCAATTGTAGCGTAAAGGCTTTCCTCAGGTGGTCACCGTTGTGGTGCTTGCCACAACGCCTCTGATGCCAAAGTCAGTGTACATAAATTTTTGGGGGAAATAAGAGAGTTTAGAGTATTAGAATTACTTTTGCTTGTGCATTTTGGGTGTGTATATATAGTTTTGTAGTTTCTAACTGTTAGGGCCTTAATTGTGGCTTTAGTGCTCCTTCTGTAACGCCTCAGGACTTGTTAATGCGGGTTTTGAAGAGCTATCAACGGTTTGACAGTTAATTGGTAACAGTCCGAGGCATCGAAGCTTCTTATTAATGGTTTGCTTTTCCTCGTCCATGCCATGGCTAGGTAGACGGGGGTATTTGATGAGGTCGTCTGGGCAAGGGAGTTCGTTGATCCCATCAATTATGATAACCAAACCTCATCACAAATTTACAATTGATATTACTCAAATAATTTATTGACACATTCAAATACATAATCATGTAAATTGTATTTTGATATAAACTCAAATTTTCACTTCTAAAATATCTAAAAATTAACTCAAACCAAAACTATAAGAGGGATAGAGAGTACATGTGATAAATAACTTAAAAAATACACCACAAAAGTGTATCATCCAAAAGTAGAGATACAATATATATATATATATATATATATATATATATATATATATATATATTTATATCAATCTAAAGTAGAGTTGCAAGAAAGAATTAATGAGAGAGAGAGAGAGTAATCACTTTTTTTTTTTTTAAGAGAATGTGAGACAAATAACAAAATTATATAAAAGAAGATGAGTAGAAGAATATTCAAAAGAAAATGTATAGTTGTAAACACCAAATTATCCAAGTCATGCTATGTATTAGAATAACTTTAAATCATTCTGTAATTTCATAGGATAACATGTAACAAAAAAAAATTAAAAATTAAAATGAAAAAGAAAAAAAATTAAAATATAACCAAATCATATCAATCTCAAGGAGAGTTATACATAAAAATTCATCAATCTAAATTAGAGGTGTAATAAAGAGTTAAAAATCCATCAAAAGAAAGAATATATATATATATATATATATATAGAGAGAGAGAGAGAGAGAGAGAGAGAGTATTCACCTTTTTGTGTGAGAAAAATATAGATTGAATGGAAGAGAATATAAAAAAATTTTATAGTAAAAAAAATGCGGAGAAAAAGAGTCAAAATAAACGGAAGATGAAGGGATGAAGAAATTGTAAAGTTAAGGTATAGAATAGTGGGGAGATAAAAAGGTAAAAGTAAATAAATGTTGGAAAAAGTGTAATTGTAAAGTGGGAAATTAATATGGAGAAAAATAATTAAAAATGAGAGAGAAAATATTGAAAATAAATTGATGATGTGACGCTAATGTGGTTCAACAGGAGCACAGTAACATTAAACGTTACGCTTCAGCCTTTTTTTTTTTTTTGAGAATCCACATCACAAACTTTTATTAACTGTGGCTATGAAAATCAGCCTGAAGTACATTTGCAATCTCTGGTGGTACATCTTCCATCTAGACTTGTAATGAAAAAAGAAATTGCTCGCCTCGCAAGTGAGTGAGCTACAATATTACAATGCCTCTTTACATAAGAATAAGAAATAATGGAGAACTGAGAGGCTAAGTGCTGTATATCATTGACAATGTGACCAAATTGTGAAAAGCTGTGAGAAATTGATTTTAGGGCATTCATGAGGATCAATGAGTCACCCTCCAAAACTCCCATATTAAGGCCAGTTTCCAAAGCCAACTCCATTGCATGCCTTGCTGCCAACGCCTCAACTTCTATGGTTGAATAGGGCAGGGGGATTCGCTATGCCAAGGACACCATCACCTGCCCCTCGCTATCTTGGATTACCCCCCTATTTTGGCCTAAATTTCTGCCTTGAAAAGTGCCCCATCAAAGTTAATTTTGTACTGTTGGTGTGCTGTGGGCTGCCACTGAGTTAGAGGTCTTTCAACGAGTCCCACCTTTGCATTATTATGCAGCAAAAATTCCCTTACCCTACTGCGAGCTTGCTGCACAAGATTTGGGAGAGTTTCACAACTTTTCCCCACCCTCATGTCATTTCTTATCTTCCATACAGCCCACACTACCATAGCAAACAAGTCTGGGTCCCTATTCTCTGCCAGAATACATCCCATTAGATGAACAAAACTCATCGTTTGCCGTAGACTGCACTGATTCCATGCTTGTATTGAGAGCCAAATTTCCTTTAATTTTGTGCAAAGATAAAGGGCATGGAGGGTGTCTTTATGTTGCGTTTGATAGTGATCACAGTAGTCCTCGGTAAGAACCTTTCTTTTGACTAAGTTCTGCTTTCTGGGGAGGGAGGTTTTTGAAGTTCGCCAAATTAAATTCTGCACTTTGCTTGGTACATTGAGACTTCATATCCCTTTCCACAGCGGCTTAAGCATTAGAGGTTCGGATTGTCCTAGTTGTTGGTTCTGGTACTCTGTAAGCACCATTAACACTTTGAGGCCAAATTAATTCATCGGGTTGCTTAGTAAGGCAGAGGGGTATGCTTTTCACCATCTTTGCCTCAAAGTCCAGCAATGTTTCATCGATTAATTTCATCCTCCAACATTTTCTATCTTCATCTATCAAACTATTGACTTTAGCTTCAGCCAGCCCACCTACTTGGGAGATAAAACCAGTGGTGAATGTTTTTGGGGCAGCCACCTATCCCCCCAAATATGAACTGACTTCCCGTCACCAATTCTGCAAATTGCCCCATGCTCTCTCCCCTTTATAATGCTCTTCCATGCATAGGATGCTGAGCTTAGACAAGTGGCTTCCATGATCGAACAATGTGGGAAAAATCTCTCTTTAAAAATCCGGTAAAACAATGTGGATTTATCATGTAGGAGTTGCCAATTTTGTTTAGCGAGCAATGCATCATTGAAGCGTGACAAATCCTTGAAACCCATCCCTCCTTGCTCCTTTGGCTTACATAGTTCTTCCCACCTTACCCAATGCACCTTTCGACTATCTCCCTACTGCCCCCAAAAGAATCTTCGAATGAGAGCTTCAATGTCATCCAAAGAGTAACCAGTAGTTTGAAACATGACATAGTGTATGTAGGTAGTGCTTGAGCCATTGCTTTAATTAAAATTTCTCTCCCCGCTTGTGATAGGAGTTTGCCTCCCCATCCTTGAAGCTTTTTCCACACTCTTTGCTTGATATTATCAAAACTGTCCTTCTTTTTTTGCCCTATGATACTTGGTAATCCCAAGTACTTCTCGTATTGTTCGACCACGGGTACTCCAAGGGCCTTTTGAATTGAAGCCTGCATTTGTTGGGAAGTGGACTTGCTAAATAATAGAGTTTTTATCTCTATTTATTTGTTGCTCGGATGCTCTTTCATAAGTGGCTAAGATCTCCAAAAGCTTCTCACACTCATTTATTTTTGCCCTGCAAAAAATAAGGCTGTCGTTTGCAAAAAGAAGGTGTGTTAGTTTTGATGCACTTCGACAAATAGAAACACCCCTTATGTCTCCATTCTCCTCCGCTTTTCTCAATAATCCATGGAAGCCTTCCGTGCATAATAAGAATAAGTATGGAGACAAAGGATCTCCTTGGAGCAACCCCGTCGTGGGTGTGATGTGACAATGTGGCTCCCCATTAATCAAGACAGAATAAGTAGCTTTGGAAATAAATTGCATCATCAGATTTATCCAAGTGTCTCCAAAACCAATATTCTTTGTCAGTTTCTCCATATACAACCACTTCACCCTATGATATGCCTTGCTCATGTCTAATTTAAGTGCCATATACCCCGTCTCCCCCGAACTATGGTTTCTCATATAATGGAGGGTTTCGAAAGCCACCATAATATTATCAGAAATCAACCTGCCCTTCACAAAAGCATTTTGTTGTTCTGACACTAAGTGGGGTAGAAATTTCTTCAACCTGTTAGCCAAAACTTTTGAAAAAATTCTATACAATACATTGCTAAGACTAATAGGGCGATATTGTGAAATATATTCAGGATTATTAACTTTAGGGATCAAAGTTATAAATGAATGACACAAAAATGGAGGGAGATTACCCGAATTTAGGAAATATAGAATATCAACAACCACATTGCTGCCCACCAAGGACCAATAATGTTGGTAAAAAAGGGTGGCATTACATCCAGTCCGAGTGATTTCAAAGGAGCCATCTACTTAAGGGTGGTCTCTACTTTGTCTACTTTAAATTCGACCAACAAATCATTGTTCATCTCGGCTGTTACAACCCGAGGTATTTGTGTCAAAATCTCATCAAAGTTATCCAGCCTTTGGGAAGTGAAAAGAGCTTGATAAAAACTCTAGAACAATGTCCTCTACTCGGCTTGGATTAGTGCACCATTGGCCATTATTATTATACAGTCCCTTAATATAATTTTTCCTCCTTCTCTATGAAGCTATGCTATGAAAAAACCTCATATTCCTATCCCCATCTTTCAGCCATTGCATCTTTGCCCGCTGCCTCCACATCTGTGCTTCTTTATCGAGGAGTTTGTTTATTTCTTTCTCCAGCTTTTTCATCAAAGTCACCAACGCCCCACTGCATGCTAGTCTCTTAGCCTAGGCAAGTTTTTTCATTTTTGTTCTAGCTCTCTTCTCACATTTCGAAAATATGTCTTGCTTCATTTGGTCAATCTTTTCCCACAGTTGTCAATTTTTTTTATCACTTTCTCACCCCTCGGATCAGCCCCTACCTACTGCCATACCACTTCAATTGTTGCCTCACACCCCGGTTCACTCATCCACATCTGCTCAAACCGAAAAGGCCTCTGTTGCTTGCATTCCATCCCATCCGGATTAATTAACAAAGGCTTATGGTTCGAAGTAGTAACATCTATATGATGAACTTGTGTATTCGAAAACAAAGAAAACCTCTCATTGGTTGCCATTGCCCTATCCAATCTCTCCCATATTGTGAAGTTATTAAAATGCTTATGCCAAGTGAACTTTGATCCCACAAAACCAAGATCCATAAATCCACATTCATCCAAGATGGCTCTAAATGCTTGCATCTAATTATGAGGTTGAGTTCTTCCACCCAATTTCTCCGATTGCTTTATAATTTCTCCAGGGGTCTCCCACTCATCCCCGGAGACAAAAAAGTACCGGGACTTCCAGTATCAAAATGACAAAGGCAGGCCCTTGATGATCCTAGCTTCCCTGACCCAAGGCACTAGCTCATAGTACCCGTATTCCTTGGATTCCTTCAGACGATACAGGTAAGTGAACTTGTCTACCCTAATCATATCTCCCTTAGTGGTAGCCAATCATATCTCCATATTGCTGATCACTATCTTCCATGAGTTTGGCATAAGTTGCCCATGAGTAATTTTGAAGTGGTTTAAAAGCTCCATAATGAAAGGGTGGATGGGGAATTTAAGCCCATGCAGGAAGGTAGCCTCATAGAAGCACACCTCCCCGGGCGAAAAATGATAGGCTCGTTCCTCTTTGCGAGGACGACGAACCCTAACCCTCTTAGGAAACTGGAACCTATTGCTAAACCTAGAGAGGGTCTCAACATCTAAGCCACACTCTTCCCCAAGGGCAGAGAAAGCCTTGACCTCCCTTGGGCTAGAAGACACAGTGTCCTCCTCCACTTCCAAAGGGTAGTCGCTAGACGACAGCCCCGTCTTAAGTTCACTAGATCTCACCTCCGACATCGCTCTTCACTCACCCACCAAATCTTTGAACCAATCAACGGATTGACGAAGCAAAGGGACCAGATCAGCTAACACTACACCTAAACTACTACCCTTAAACACAAAACCTTGAAGTGAGGGGTAGAAAGTACGAGAAGCATTTAGAGAGGCACCCAAACGTGCGAAAAGAAATGAAATAGAGGGGCAAAGTGCCCTAGTTTCAAAACTACCAACCGTGGAACCCAGAAAACGAAAAAGGGGGACAAAATCCTAAAAACTCAAAATGAGAACGAACATCAGAAATTTTTACAAATTCCTTATGCTACAAAGAATAAAGAAGGGAGAAGGAACCATACCTTCGAAAAAAAAGGCACCCACAAGAAGGAAGAATGCAAGAAATCGCAGGAGAGAATAGCTCGGAGAAGACAAAGCAACAATGGTGGAGGAATAGAAAAAGTGAAGAAAGGAAAGTGAGAGAGGGGAAGTTTAAAAACCAAACACAAAAAACTGTAAACCAATGGGAAACCCAAAGAGCCACACAAGTGGAGCATTAACTCCACCAGCGATTACATGCCACGTGGCCATGATGTGTACGGCGCCGTCACTACGCATTAATGCATCAAACGCGAAAGGAAACCCTAAGAGTCATGTCTAGGCAAACAACTTTTCACCTTCTGGTGGTCATCATGACACGCAACGACGACCATAGAACCTGGGGGGGCAGCTGATGGGATCAACGAACTCCCTTGCCTAGACAACCTCATCAAATACCTCCGTCTACCTAGCCACGGCATGGACAAGGAAAATCAAACCATTAATGAGAAGCTTCAATGCCTTGGACCGTTACCAATTAGTTGTCTAACCATTGATAGCTTTTCAAAACCCGCATTAACAAGTCCTAGGGCGTTACGGAAGGAGCACTAAAGCCACAATTAAGGCTCCAACGGCTAGAAACTACAAAACTATATATACACACCCAAAATACACAGGCAGAGGTAATTCTGATACTCTAAGCTCTCTTATTTCCCCAAAAGTTTCTATACACTGACTTTGGCATCGGAGGCATTGTGGCAGGCACCACATCGGTGACCACCTGAGGAAAGCCTTTGCGCTACATTTGCAGGTACAGCGACAAGGATTTCACTCCATCTGGACGACTATTGACGATTTTCACTTCATCAATAATAATCTTCTTCAGAGAATGAGAAATTCAAATAATTAATTTTGGAATTAAAAATTTTAGTTGTAGAATAAAAACCATAACAAACTATACAAAAGTTTGAATAATATAGACCACTTGAAAAAAGAATAGTATTTCTATCTTTTATAAATAAATAAATAAATAAAAGGAATAATATCAATCAAATACACTTAAGTTTTTCAAAAAAAAAAAAGAAGAAAAACTCAAAATAATAGAATGATATATTTGTAAATATGGAGAGATGAAAAATAATTTTAGAAATAATATCTCTAGTACATTTTGGAAAATAAATCATACATTATAACACGTTACAAAATAGTTGTATATTCTCACGCATCGAGTGGGCCTGCAACTAGTCTATATATATATATAACCAAAACCTCTAGAACTCTTACAATTTTCCACGTCAGCATAATATTTAAATAAAATTATCACTTTATTTAAATAAAATTATTTTTGTTTAATCCAAACTTGATAAGGAGTGGAACTCTATCTCTCTAACAAGTACAACTTAAACTCAAACTCATCATTATCATTTTTTTAAAACAAAATTATTTTTGTTTAATCCAAACTTAACAAGGAGTTAAACTCTATCTCTCTAACAAATCCAACTTAAATTCAAACTCAAATGTTGATAATTTATCTCTAAATTTGCGAGGTTAATCATGAACACTATAAAACAATGCAAACCCCAATATTTAAAAAAAAAAAAAAAAAAAACGAGTAGAGGTATGAGCTCTTCTTATGTTGTTTTCTTCTCCTCTTCTTTGTTAAAATAAAATTTTATTTTATGGTTTTTCACGTATTTTTTTAAAAGTATTTTTCGTACTTGAACCACCAAACTTTTTGTAGCCTTTTTTTTTACAATGTTAGGACATATGTGGATATTGTTAGAGACATATGTTATGTAAATTTGCTAATCCTTTGACAAAATGCATTTTTCTTGTAATTTGGTAAATCTAGAATGAGTTTAGTACTTCAAAGAATAAGAGTTCAAGTTTAGTATTGAAATCATGAAAATCTGTGCAAGAAACAAGTGAAGAAGTGCTGTTCATTAAAGTTCAACCAATAGCTCGACAAATGACATCTATCGAGGTTTAATGATGATGCTTGATAGCAGCTCAACAGAAGTTGTATCTATCGAGACTTACAAGATTCATATTTCCAAATCTGATTTCACGCAGATCCATGTGTATTTGTGTAGGGTTTCTTCTCTCATAACCCTAGATATATATAAGGATTATTTTAAGGGCCGTCAAAGGTGATGCAAAGTGATGCAACTCAATGCAAATTGATTGTGCATGCAAATTGTGATCGAAGACAAAATTTGTTGTAGTTCATCATATTCCTTGTAGAAGTTACTGCGTCTTTGCGCTAAGGGTTTTGTAACCAAGGAGTTTTTTGATCTTCATCGTTGGATGAACTAAAGAACTTTGTAGCCAACATCTTCCTCAAGTTGGTGTGTTAGTCATGTACTTGGATTCGTACACTATTTGGTTAGTCACGTACTGAGAGCCATGCATTGAAATGAGAGATTGTCACTACATTACAAGTCCAATTGGGTATTTGGTTAAGGTTTCAACAACTGTAGGTTGGTATTAGATACTGGAATTCCTTTTACTTGTAACCGCTTGTTTTGATAATAATAGATTCTTGGGAGTGGTGACCTTAAATTCACCCGGTGGGGTTTTGCCTCGGTGGTTTTCCCCATTCATAAACAAATCACTTGTGTTAAATTTATTTTTGGCTGCATTTAACTTAGTTAGTGATTTGTTTGTGCTACTATGCTTATTGCATGTAATTGAATCTAATTAATTTGATTAAGTTACCAAAGGGATCAATACATTTTTGGCCTATCATACAAGATAAAAAAGCTTCCAATAATTGAAATTATTCTTTTGAATGTAACTCATCTTTCTCTTATATTTCTCTATTGTTCAGTCATATATATTTTGTTTTGTTTTAATAATTCTTAAACAGTGAATCATTTGATTCTTTAATATTTTTTGGTATTTCAGAAGTTTTAATATCTGAATTTTTGAGTTATTTTTTTGTAGTATCTGAAACTGCCTGACAAATTTTTTTTAAACCATTGCATGTTCAAGCAATGGTTTCTTCATCAAATTGTAACATAAATTGAAGTCATACAATAGCAAATCATGCAATGATGTCGTTTCTTAATCAATTTAAGATTTTATAAAATTATTATAGTCTACCTCACAAATAAATAAGTTCTCGTGCATAACACGAGTTAGCAACTAGTTATTTATAAAACTTGAGTAGCAAAACCCTAGAGTTTAAAAGTTAAAACTGTAAAAGAGTCTAGGAATTGAAGTGAAAAAATTAGTGAAGAGATGGAGACATTAGATATTATTCGGTTTGTGTTTTTTTTTTTTTATTTTTTTTTTTATTTATAATTATTTTAAATGGAAATATGGCACCCATATAGTAAGGAAGATAGAATTCTTTTTTTTTTTTTTTTGAGAAACAACCCCCTTGGGTTAATAATTTATTAATGCATCCTTAAAAGATCAAGTTGGTAAACATCAAAAATATCTGGAGGAACAGCCTCCTTCCAGACAAGAAAAGGATCTCTAATAGCCCGTCTAGCAAGTTTATGGGCAACACAATTCCCTTCCCTATGAATATGCTTGACTGAGATAAAAGAAAAGCTAGAAAACAATAACTTAATATCCTGCAGTACATGACCCATATAAGAGCAGTCCATATAGTCACCAAGAATAGCCTTGATAACCGTCTCAGAATCACCCTCCAAGATCAACCTGTCAAACCCAAGTTCCCTAGCAAAAACCAGAGCTTGACGAGCCGCTAACACCTCCACCATCTCCATCGAAGCAGGTGATGGAATTTGTTGTGATAAGGCAGCCATAACCAATCCTTGCTCATTTCGGATTATCACTCTGGTGCCAGCTAGTCCATCTTTGGAGAAGATAGCACCGTTGAAGTTCGCCTTCACACATGGCGCAGAGGGAGGCCTCTATTTTACTGCACGGGCAGTTCTTGGTATCACAGCATGAATGGGGCGGAGCTGCTGGAATTCTTGAAGCGCACTAGTGGCCTTAGGAGCAACCTGGCAGACCGGCACAGGAGGCTCTCCCACACGAGCCCTGTTTCGGCGCTGCCAGATTCCCGCTACCGTCATAGCAAACAGGTCCAATGATTATTTTTCCGCTGTCGCACGTTCTAGAACTTCAAGAAAACTGGAGCAAGAGCCCGTGTCTGCCACAAGCTTTTCAAAACTCACTTTCCACACCTCCTGTAGGATCGGGTAGGACCACAGAGCATGCTGCGTGTCCTCTGACTGCACCTTGCATTCCGGGCATAACGCATCCGTAAGGACTCTTCGCCGGACCAGGTTCATCCGTGTAGGAAGGGCATCTCTCCCAGCTCGCCATACAAGAGATTTTACACGGTTTGGCATGTTCATGCGCCAAATGGCCTTCCAAACCGGAGATGCAGTCCCAGTGTGCGCCGTACCATTCTGCTCTGTTTCTTCAAGCTCCATTAAACGGTGATAACCAGACTTAACCGAGAACCTTCCATCACGGGAAAACGGCCAAAAAGGGAGGTCCTTCTGAGCAAACAAACTGAGTGGGATGGCCTTGATGGTGGCTGCCTCAGCAGGTAAGAACACTCTGTCAATCTCAGCCACATTCCAACTCCTATCTTCATGGTTAATTAAGCTATAAACCAAGGCATTTGCATGACTTTCAGGGGCAGGGGAAGAAACTTTACCGTGTAGAGACCCAGGCAGCCAAGCATCATGAAAAATACGCACCTGTGCACCATCCCCAATCCTCCACATCAATCCCCCCTTAATGAGTTCTCTACCCTTCAAAATGCTCTTCCATGCAAAAGACCCTTTAGTGTCCTTAGCATCAAAAATAGACCCATGTGGGAAATATTTTGATTTAAAGAACCTGTAAAAAAGGGAGTCTTGATTTTTTAATAGGCGCCATACTTGCTTGGCTAACATGGCGTCATTAAAATTTCTGAGTTCCCAAAACCCCATACCTCCATAAGCTTTTGGTCTACACAAAGTGTGCCATTTTACCCAATGAATACGTCTTCTTGTACCACGTTGTCCCCACCAAAATTGACGAATCATAGTCTCAATCTCCTGGCAAAGTGAAATGGGGAATTTAAAACAACTCATAGAGTAGGCAGGTATCGCTTGTATCACTGCCTTTAGAAGGACTTCTCTACCAGCTTGGGAGAGGAGTTTCTCTTTCCACCCTTGGAGCTTAGACCAAATCCGATCTTTAATGTAAGCCAAGCTTGCTTTCTTTCGCTTGCCCACAAAAGATGGTAAGCCTAAGTATTTTTCATACTGCTTAATCTCCGGAACCCCCAACAAATCTTTGATAGATTCTTGGACCTCAATGCCTGTATTTTTACTGAAGAATAACGTTGTCTTTTCCCGATTCAGCTGTTGCCCAGAAGCTTGTTCATAAGTAGTAAGAAGGGTTTGTATGTGATTGCATTCCTGTAAAGAAGCTCTATAGAAAAGAAGGCTATCATCTGCAAAAAATAAGTGGGTTAAGCGAGGTCCATTCCTGCAAATAGATATACCTCTAATATCACCAGAAGTGGCCGCTTTGGAAATTAGGCCATGCAAACCCTCTGTAACTAGGAGGAATAGATAAGGAGAGATAGGATCCCCTTGTCGCAATCCTCTACTAGGATAGATGGTTTGTGAAGGCTCCCCATTGATCAGAATGGAGTAAGAGACAGTAGTAATACACTCCATCATAAGATCAACCCAACGGTTATGAAAACCCAACTTTCTCAACAAGCAATCCAGAAAAGACCATTCAACTCGGTCATACGCCTTACTCATGTTGAGTTTGAGAGCCATAAAACCTGTGGAACCAGTTTGCTGAGTTTTCATGTAGTGTAAAGTTTCAAATGCCATGAGGATATTGTCTGTGATCACCCTCCCAGCTTGAAAAGCACTTTGATTCTCAGACACAATAGAAGGCAATAAAGGTTTCAATTGGTTTGCTAGAACCTTTGAAATCAATTTATAAATAACATTACACAAACTTATTGGTCTAAACTCAGCAATTTTTACAGGATTTTTCACTTTAGGAATAAGAGTCACATAAGTGTAATTGAACTCTTTAGGAATATAACATGACTGTAAACAATCCAAGACAGCTTTAGAAACATCATCACCAATCAAAGGCCAAAAAGACTGAAAAAATAGAGGAGGCATACCATCGGGTCCTGGAGCCTTAAGTGGGGCCATCTCCTTCAAAGCAAGATCAACCTCTTGTCTAGTAAAATCTCTAGTTAGGTTGGTGTTCACCTCTTCAGTGACTATTGGTTGTATCACTTCCAAAATACCTTGGGCAGTGGATGGTCTCTCAGATGTGAACAACCTCGAATAAAACCCAACTATAATATCAGCCACTTGCTTAGTATCTGTGCACCATGAATTAGAATCATCCAATAAACCCACAATCCTATTGCGTCAAAATCTCTGAGAAGCTTTGTTGTGGAAAAACCGTGTGTTTTGATCACCACACTTAAGATGCAAAGCTCTAGCCCTCTGCTGCCACATTAAGCTCTCTTTGTCCAACAACTCATTTACCTCCAATTTTAGTAATCTCACTGGCTCATAGTCTGCCCCCCTTGCCGCTGCAAATTCAGCCTTTTCCAGAAATTTTGATTTTTCCTCCAACTGCTTCCTCACACTGCCAAAGGATCTCTTGCTCCACTCCATAAGCCTAATACCACAAAGCTTTATTTTTTCATGCATCAACGGAGAGCTTGAAACAGGGGAAGGAGACAGCCATGCTCCCTTGACGGTATCACCACACCCACTTTCTTTCAACCACATGTGTTCAAACCTAAAGGGTTTGCAAGGTCTATCTGCAACCCCTTCAAGATTAATAATAATGGGGTAATAATCAGAAACATTGGACCGAATGCATTGAACTCTAGTAGCTGGATTCTGTACAAGCCAAGAATGAGTAGCAAGAGCACGATCAAGTCTCTCCAATACCATGGTATCACCTCTCTTGCCTCTCCAAGTATATTTTTTCCCCACATAATCTAAGTCCATGAACCCATAGTCATCCACAACCTCTTTAAACTCATTCATTGCTGCTGCACTTCTTAGTCTCCCTCCAAGCTTTTCATGTGACAGTAGGATTTCGTTGAAATCACCGGCGCACAACCACGGAAGGTTGTATTTCCGATGGAGATTACGCAGTAAATTCCAAGTCTCACTTTTCTGGCTAGCCTCCGGAAACCCATAAATACCCGTGAACCTCCATGAATCCTCCTTCCCTTTGTTGACTATAACGTCTATATGATTTAGAGAAGAGGAATCCACATCAATCTGAATTGTGTTCTTCCATAAGAGGGCCAAACCGCCAGCCCTTGTCACTCTTGGAACTACCCATTTCTCATCAAAATGCAAGTCATCACAAATCTTAGAAAGCCTATCATCGTCTGCCCATGTCTCGGCCAAGAACAGGACAGCAGAATCTTACGCCCGCATTATCGATGCAAGCTCATGAACGGTGCGTTGGTTCCTAAGCCCCCACACGTTCCAGCATAGCCAACTCATTGGAATCGGCGGGGTTGCTGGGCAGCCTCCACCGTTGAGAAAGAGAGTGGCAGTGAAACCTCATTCTGCTGCAAACGACGCTTTGCTTCTGGATGTTCAGAGGAAGAAGCTTCAACATGGCGTTTTCCCAGCTATGCAACATTTTCAACTTCTACGTAAATATTGTTGGGCCGAGCCATCCTCACCCATTTAGCTGAAAATTCACTTACCAGGCCTGGTCTCACAAGTGGGTCCTTTTTGTTTCCAGAGCTGGTTGGGCTTAGCCCAACACGGGCCTCATTACATCCATTGGATTCCACCGTGTCATCCAATACATTATCAGCATGTTGGCTAATCCCATGCAAATCAGAATCCCTGGACGTGCGCTCTGAATTAATGGGATTGATTGTATCATCATTAACGGTCTCATGTTGACTCTGAAAAATAGGCGGTGAAACCGGCTTGTCTGGATTCAAGTCAGCATTAAATTCATCCGGACTAGGCGCACCTTCCTTATCTGTTTTCCCCTGTTGCCGGCACTGGACATCCAGCTCTCCTCTCCGGTTGGATTTCATCATGAAAGTCGCCCTCTCTTTGATTTTCTGTTTCTGTGTTTCAAAATAACCAGGCACACAAATAGAATTTTTTCTTGAAGGATGGAAAGGCAAGGCTCTAATGCTAGAATCATACCTTTTGTCCTTTAGCTTGAGGGTGCCATTACTCTGAATCCATTCTTCGTAGTCCTTATCGGTATGGTCTAGACGTCCACACCAATAACAAAGAATTGGCAACCGCTCATACTTAAAGGCCACCCATGACTGCTCACCATTTTTCATAGTCACCACTCTCCCGCGACAAAGGGGTTGAGTAACATCCACTCGAACCCGGACCCTCATAAAACCTTGTCCGCCCAAGGTAGAATTCCCCGGCACATGTATCACCTCTCCAATCGATGCACACAACGCTTCTGCCGTAGCTTGGTTCATGTATGTAATCGGTATGTCATGCACTTGAACCCAAAAAACGGTCTCCTTAAACACCACATCACGCAAAGGGAGGGTTTTGTTAAAGTATTGTAGTACAATAACATGCTTGTCAAAGCTCCATGGCTCATTGCGTAAGACCCTTTCCACATCTGATTTATTTTCAAAAATGAACAATAATCGATGGTCACCAAGATTTTGGATCTGAAACCCATTCTTTGATCTTCAGATAGGGTTAAAGGTGCGTGCTACTGCTTCCACATTTAGAGCTCTAGGTGTGAAGAACTTCGCCACAATCGAGAACTCTTGAGATTTGTGTTGCGCCTGAAATTTGAACTCACCCCCTTCTTTATCTGAGAGGGATAGTTTTTTCCATCCATTCGTGATATCCTCCATAGAGAAAAACTGTTAGAGCAAAAAACTCAAAGCACTCACTGTTTCCCAGAACTCCAAGAAACAAAGCCCTACAAGCCTTGATAGTAAACTAGTTACTTCAAGGATTCAAACAAAAACACTCACAAGAACATTCTACAGTCTAATGTTAGCAGGTGTTGGAGACCTGAAAACCATTAGATCAGAAAAACTTTTTTTACACTTAAAAGTAGACCCAGAGAAAAATTATAACTTAATAAAATGTCAAGCTTAATTAATGTCAAAGGCAAAATATAACCTAACTAACAACAAGAGTGTAAATAACTTTTGTATACAAATCGTACCTTATGGAAAATGGTATTCTTCTTCTTTATAGGAATTGTGTTCAGTGTGGAAGAAAGAAATTTATAGTTAGAGACGTCAACATTTGAAGGTGTTAGGAAGATAGAATTCTATTTGAACTTAAAAATATAGTTGTGATATGGAGAGAAGACCACAAGTGCCGTGACTTTTTTCTTTTTTAATGTTATTTCTTTGTTTTGTTTTATCCTTTATCATATATTATACTTATGCTTATCACTCCTTTAATTTTATGGCGGATCTGGGAATTAGAAACAAGATTTGAATTGGAAAAACTTGATTAACATAATAGAGATAAGTTATAAACACTACACTCAATACTCATGTGGATCAAAATTCTCTCAAATAAAAAATTGTGTAAAAAAAAAACTCAACCAAGGAGGGTTTGGATACAGTGTTTTAAAGTCTGCGTTTTCAAGCCGCGCTTTTCAGCTTTTTTTTTTTTTTTTTTTTTTTTTTTTTTCCTGGACATGCGTCTGTCATTGTTCATTATCCATGAACAGTGATTTTAGGCTTATGAACAGTAAAAAAAAGAATTAACAGTAATTTTTCACACATTAAAAAATTATTTTGCTACAGTGTTTTCAGTTTTCAGTTTTTAGTTTCAGCAAAAATAAGTTGTATCCAAATGAATCCTAAGTTATTGAGTATTCAAGAAAAGAAAGGTTACGGAGTTATCTCTTTGAATTGAAAGAAAAAATTGTTAAGAGTCCAATGAGGTTACACTAAGGTGAGGTTATCCTTATTGCAAATTGTTTCGGTAATGGGGCAACTATACTCAATCTCCTATTTTAAAGGAGTTTTTGGAGGAGGTAAGGGGGCATTTGCCCCTTCGAACCCCTTGGCTCCACCCATGGTTATTCATACTGCTTCCAACACAATGTTTCATGAAAGTATCAAGCATATAGGAGTGAGTTTTGATTTTGTTCAAGAAAAAGTGGAGAGTGGTATAATTGCTACATTGCATACCTCTAAAGGGGATCAAGTTCTTAATACGGTCATGAAACCATTGTGATAAACTCATGTAGATTTGTTGAGTAACAAGTTGGGGTTATATGGATATATATGCCCTAGCTTGATATGCCCCAACTTGAGGGCGAGTGTTATGAGTAAAATTGGCTAAGTCGTGAGGGCAATGGGATCATTTTGTATTGTGAGGCTAACGAATATATATATTATGTGTATTAAGATTAGTCAGATTATTCGGGTTGAGGAAATACAATTAATATTTCTATCCACAATGGAAAAAGTATAAGTTAAGCAAATACCTCGTGAACAATCTTGAGCTTGTTTGACAATAAAATGAATCAAGTTTAAGTATGTAATTTAGTTCGATGATGAGCTTGGGTTTGACTTGTGTTCTATATAATAGTAAATGAACAATATTTGTTTAAAAAAAAAAATTCACTCATCTCTACTTGTTTATAGTTGCGTGGATCCTTTCCAAGAAAATGCTCTTTGGACCTAACCCTATTGACTAAACCTGAGATGCATGAGCCACCCACACAGACCCATGCATCAGTTAAGTTTAGAGAAATCCCAAATTAGGGGTTGAACCTAGGACGTTTGGGTTTACAATTCATCCTAGCGCACCCCTTGACCATTGAGGCAACCCGTAGTATTATTATAAAATATATATTAAATAAAGAAATATCCTATATTAGTGATTAAGAATTTAAGATTAGACAAGTATATTAAATACAAAATGAACAAGTGTGTACACTTGAATTCTTCGACTATGTACTGTTCAAAAGTTGTAGGGAGAGAGGAAGATTATGTGTGATCTTCTATTTTAGAATAGGCTATGTTAATTATTATAAAATGGCTACCACTTCAGTTACATATGAGACTACTGGTTTAGGAACAAAAATGGAGTATAAAACCATTCCTTGTTACAACCATTGACCAATATTAGACATCATTGTTTGTTCCTGCCAAGATGGAATTCTCAGCTTGTTGCAAGTCTGCACTAGCCTTTTGTTGTTGCTCAAGATCAAAATACGGCTAAATCCTAGTTCTTTGGCTTTAAGAATGGCTTTTACCAAAGCATCCTAGACTGCAAGTAAACAAGATTTCCTTCCATTGCTAGCACCGCCTTTGAAGATTGTGATCCCTTCTAGATTCTTGGCTTCATAGGCATAGCCACTTCTCTTAATTCCTCTACTACTGAAACCTACTATTTTGATGAGAAGCTGCCAATTGGTCTGCATGTTTTGCTGTGTTGAACGGGTTCTAGAGACCCTATTCTAAGGCTGATCTGCTCATTGACTTGCAAAGAAAGCTTCCTGATACCAGCAAATAAGAGTTTGAGATGTGAGTATTACTTCCATAGGATTAGGCATTTTCCCTTGGTGAATAATCTGATTTCTTTGATTCCATAGTGTCCAAAGGATGGTGAACAAAGATTGAAGGAAACTCATCCTATTGTGATCCATTAAATTGTTGGCAACAATGCTATTTGCTATCCATTTTTTAGTATGTGTTTAATAAAGCTCAAAGTTTCTGATTTCAAGATTAGAACCATGCCAAACAGCTCTTGCAAAAGTACACTGCAAGAAAACATGATTGATGGTTTCTGCCTCCTCATTACACATAGGGCATTCATTGATGGCTGGAATCCCTCGGCTATTCAGAATATAGAGAAAACTAGTAGGCTATCATGAAGAAGTTTCTAGGTGAAAGTTAGGATTTTAATGGGTAGTTTGACTTTCCAAATCAGGTGCCAGGTGTTTGTTGGAATGATAGAAGTTCTGTGATTTAGATGTTGAGAAGTGGTGCGGCTCTTATGGATTAGGGAATATGTTGTTTTGACATAGTGGTCACCTGAGGAGGAGTGCTTCCATAAAATCTTGTCAGTGTTGCCATTAGATTTTGGAATTGGGAGATGCAATATATCCTTACAAGCAGGGTATTGATAAAGCTTTCTGACCACGTTATGGTTCCAGGACTTGGCATTGGAATCAATCAAGTCTGCAACAGATCCTTCATGTAGGTTATTCTCTTCCAAAATATTATTTGAGCAATGAAACCAATAGGGATGAGTGAAAGGGATTTGTTGGCCCTTTCCTATTAACCATTGACCATGGTGAAGGAAAGTATGTTATGGCTTAATTATAATTTTCCATATCCAACAGTGGTGAGGTTTGGGTTCACATTCATAGATTGAGGTTCTCGGAAAATATTTGGCCTTGAGGGTTTTAGCAAGAAGAGAATTGGGGTGTTGTGAGATCTTCCAAAATTGTTTAGAAAGCATAGCTTGGTTAAGATGACTGAATTTTTTAGGTCCAAGGCCACCCTCTCTCTTAGGCTGGCAGATGGTATCCCAATTTACCCAATGAAGTTTCCTCTCGCTAGGATCATGTCCCAACCAAAAAGATTTAGTGATGGAGTCCAGTTTGTTGCAAATAGTTTCAGGTGCTCTAAAGTAAGAGAAGGAATAGAGAGACATGACTTGCAAAACAGAGGAGATAAGGGTAGTTATGCCTATTTAGGATAAGAGTTTGGCTTTCCAACCTTGGAGTTTGGCCTGCATTCTATCAACTAAATCATGGAAATCAACAATTCTTTTCCCCCTAAGTTTAAAGTTAATACCCAGATATTTGCTTGTGTTTTGGACAAGATTTGCCTGAAGATCATGAGCTAAGGCTTCTTGCATCTCAATTGTAATGTTAGGGGAACAAAGGAGGTCAAATTTGTTAACATTGATGCTCTGTCCAGAGATTGAGAAGTACCAGAGAATGGTTTTTCTGAGGTTTGAGAAAGAATGTTTGTCATTCAAAAACAGGGAATCATCTGCAAAAAATGAGTGAAAGAGACTCTATTCGTACCCACAGTGATGCCTTTAATTTTCTTCTAGTTTTCAGCTTGGATAAGGGCTATAGAAAGTATATTGGCACAAAACAGGAAGAGTTTTCCTTTATCCTTCACCAGTCGAGTCTCCATAAGAAAAATCAAATCCAGTCTAGACTCCAGGACCTTTTTGTTACACTAAATAATTGGAGAGGGAGTGCCCAACCCTCTGCAATTCCAGTTTAAGATCCTCATGGCTGTTGGGGAAGCTGTTGTGGGCCAGCTTCCCGATGCTCTTTAGTAGCCTATGCATGGTTGTGGACACAACGGGGCAAGTCAGAGCCGCCATTCCGCTAGTGGTATAGTGCCTAGAGAAGCTGTTTCATTCGCCAGAGCCACCATTCTGACTATTGGTTTCGGCGGTCTGGTTGCCGAAGCTACAGTTACAGGTGTCAATTCCAGCTATTTGGTCATCGGACCTTCGGCACCAACAACTCCCATGGCTAAGCCACCAATTTTGGTAATTTGCTTGAAAAATTTTAGATGTTACACCAAACACTTGAAAATATTTTACTTCAAATGTTTTATATATAAAATCTTTTACTTCAAAACGATCATAAATAACAAACTCATTAGCCTTCAAGCTTTGTGAGAGATGAGTTGATAGGAAGAGCGAGCCTGCAAATATACCAATAAGAGCATTAGCATCCGATTTCTCCTCAATATCCCGTTTTATCATCTTAAAAGTTACTTTATTTATTATTCTATACCATTTTAAAATACACCCAACATTCCAACTTTTATTTTATCATACAACATATTAAAATAATATATCCACACTATAAAATAATATAACTCAAAACCCACAAATAACCAATAAAACTCACTGCCTCAACTGCCCATCACCCCACCACGACCTCAATGCCCATTGTTGATACTCATTTTCGCGACACATTCTCTACAAGCTCGACTTAATCAAGCCTGACCTCATTATGGGCCCAATTCATATATTAGATTATATTTTATTCTTTTAAGCATGGCCCAAGCCTATGTGATATATTAGGGAAAATTGAGGAAGTGTGGTTTGGAGGGTATGAGTAAATTTCTTTTAAATCTTTTGCGTGAGCCTAGCCCATGCGTGCTACCAAGTGGGCAAAGACACTGATAGCACCTCAGGCTCATGGAGAAGGTCTTGTACCTAAAATTTCCATCCCAAAAGAGCTTTTATGCTTTGGTTGACTGTGGCCCAAAGTCTCTGCCCAAACCCAGTTTTCCCTTTAAAAATAGTTGGCTCTCATTCACCAACTCCAGCTGCTAGCTCTCACTTAGGTGAGCCTCCCAAGAGTCTGAAACAACTAAAAATGAGGAGCCAATGCGGGGTTAGTCAAATATTTCCCAAATTATGCATAAAGCAAGTTAAATCTTTTACCCAACTAAAGCAAATATGAACCAAACATTAATTTAGCACCTGGGAGGTCCATAGCCTCATCTTTAGCCTAAAAACCAGTCATTAATGACACCCAAAGGCTGCTATAAAACTCTCCTTTTAGTTCAAAACAAAGCCAACCATGTTTCCCCCACAGAGTTTAAACTTTAGAAAAAAAGTTTATTCAGCCAGTTAACATCCTCACAATTCTAAAGTTTGGGGATGAAAATATAGGTATAAGGGAATCTTCCCTCTCTTCCTCACAACCTCTCTTAATTTTCTCTTCTTGCTAACTGTGGGTCGAAGTTTCGAATCTGTTATGTTTTTATGCATTTCTTGACATTTTTGTTATTGGCATTTTGATTTCTCTCTTGTTAAAGCACCAATAGTCTTTTGTTCATTATACATTTAGAATTTTGGGCTTGATTTTCTACAAATAAACACTTCTAAAGAACTAAGGGGAGATTTGGGCTAATCTTGCATTTTTGACCCTTGTCACAAAACGTCCCTGACACTCATCATCCACCACCACCTCACTACCCATCACCCACCATCGCCAAAACAAAACCCCCAAATGATAATATAACTCAAAAACCACAAATGACCAACAAAACCCATTGCCTCACTGCCCATCACCTACCACCGCCTCCTAGTCACACCACCTACCACCACCGAGCATAGAGAGCCACCATCAAAACTCAGCCCCAGACCCACCACGCCGCCACCACCCACTGACCTAAAACCTACTTCAATCCACTAATCCATGTTGAGAGGGAGAAACCCATGCCGATCCACTGATCACACCACCACATCCACTGGTCAAGTCACCGCCTTCAACCAAAGAGAGAGAGAGAGGCTGAAGCCTAAGATTAGAGGAGAGAGAGAGAAGTGAGTCACAAAGAGAGAGAAGATAATGTTTGAGGAGAATGAATCAATATTTTACTTTTTCAAATTTAGGATGGTACTGTAGCATAATTGTAATTTTTTATTTATTTAATAATTGGAAAACTGAGTAATGGAGCTTTTTGATGCTTTGATGCTAAAATATACCAACATATACCATTTGAGAAACCGGGTACTGATACTCTATGGCAATAACAAACCAAACGCGAAGACCAAGGATTGAGAACGACTTTCATAGCTCTGTTTTCGCTCGTGAATGTGGCATTGTGTATCAACACAATTCGGGTTCACACACAAATGAATTATTGGAAGGACGATGGTCCATTAGTTTCATACCAACCCATCCTATGGACTAGGGTAACAAAGTTGAACGAAGGGGTTAAATTGAGAACAACTCAACCTAAACTTTAGTATTAGCATTGCCGAAATTGAAACTATAGAGACCAAATTGACAAATGCTCACCTTATCAATAAAAGTAACTACAAAACACCAGAAGTAAAATGAATCACCGCTTTTTTTTTTTTTTTTTTTTTTTTTTTTTGAGATGAAGAAGAAGAATATGAATCACATAATTACTCATTTCATTCCTATTTGACTAGAGTCGATCTTTAGCTCTAGTTAGCTATTTTGAAAAAAATTAAAAAAAATGTGTTTAATTACAATTAATTTTCTCTTCTTAGAAAAAACTATCTACACTTTCAAGAAAAAACTATTTACACTTTCAAGGAAGAGAAAAGGAGGAAAAAGAGGGAAGGAAATAAAACAAATAACTACAAGAATTGACTAACAAACTGACTCTATTTTTTTCTGAGACAACCTCCTCCTCCTTGTCTCCATGATAGCTTCATGTCTTCTCTTGGATATTTCTCTAATGGCCTCCTGGTACTGCAGCTCAATCATTTCCATCTCCATTCTCAACTCCTCATCTCCATCTTGATCATAATTGATTGTATAAGCTGGGAAAGTCACTAAACTGCTGCTTTCCAAATCTATAACCTTGCTACTGTGATCAGGGGATGCACCCATTTCCGCTTCAGATGGGGATTCCCTCACTCTTCTGTCCAGCCCATACCCCATCTCTGCAGACGTGTATGAATCAATAGAACTATTTTTATCATTCAATTCAGAAGAGGTTGCAGAAACATATAATATCTCAGAACACCGATCTTCAGTCGTGGTTGCACTTTGAAGACCAAAATTATCATGAGACCTGATCTCTTCAAGTTTGTCATTGGTTTCCTGTACTGGTTGAATGGACCCACCAGAGGAAGTAGAATTGGTGAAACCGGCCTCACATGCATTTCGGTGTGATTGTACTAAGTTTCCATCATGTTTTAGCAACTGAGAGACTTCTTGATGGGCTTCATGAGTTTGTATTCCATTTGGAGCAACCAGATGATCAATGTGAACACAAGGCTTCCATTTAGGCACTAACTTCATCAACAACAAATCAATCAACTCCGCTATAAACATAACATCCTCATCAGCTAATTCTAGTTGCTCAACCATCTCACTTGAAACTGAGTTGGCTGTATCACTATCAAGGTAGAATAGGAAGTGGATATTCCTTGCACGACCTGCATGTAAATAACAGAATATATAGTTCTCTAGTAATAAATTAACAATAAAACTTAATCAGAATGGCAATGAACTATGTTAGATATATACATACCATTCCGATCAGCTATTCGAAGTATTAATGAGACCGAGTGCTCATCATTTCTTTCACCTTTTAACCAAAAGGAATTTTCTTTTTGTGCTCTTTTTACCTCCACACACAGAGAATGGGACCCATCATCAATAGTGGTGATAATGCGTAGATTACCATCATTGTCAGCATCTATGGAATGGGGTTTATTTCGTGTGCTAGCAGGTCCTTCTGACATCAACCAACGATCTCCAAAAGCTCCCATTTTGGGAAGAACTATATCTGGAAGTGGTAGAGAACGATTCTTTGCCAATTTGTTTACTTGGAGAAAAGGGTCCATCAAAAGCTCTTTTGCTGACAGCCTTTGAGATGCTGGGACCAAACATTTCTCAATAAATTGTTTCATTGCTAGGTCTTTTACTTTAGAGAGTGCGACAGGCTTTATTCCCTGTTAGGTCTTATAATTTTAGGATTGACCATGACTACAGCTAATACTCATAAGTAAGAAGAAACAAATTTAATTAATCATGAAAAACTTACAGATGAAACTTTCTTGTATATTTGAGCTGAATTTCTACATTCACTGTAAGGATATTCAAAAGTCACCATCTCTAGCATGCACATGCCAAATGAATATATATCGGCCAACTCATTGTAATCCTCATCATATAGTTCAGGTGCCATAAACTCAGGAGTTCCTATCAAGATCACATTCACAAGTTAATGGCAAACAAATAAACCATACACAAGACCAGACTATTGCAAAACAAAAAGGCATATTCTTTAAGACAGCTATCTGAGCAATAATATCCACATTGTTTTAAGATTTATTACTCCAACAATCTATGGCCTGGCCATGAGTATCAGACAGTGAGTATCAATAAGGTAAAGCAAGAGCATGGAAAATGTACCAATTACACTTTTGGCAGTAGCCTGCTCCATGACAGTTGCCAACCCGAGATCTCCAATTTTAACTTCTCCTTGGTTACCGTTGATAAATATGTTATCACACTTGAGGTCCCTATGTATAATTGGTGGGTTGTGACTGTGAAGGTAGTTCAAACCTGTCAAAATCTGCCTTGCCCATCCCTTCACAGCCTTCATCTCAATCTTTTTGTGTTTCTTACAATACCTAAATCACGGATTACATCCACTAACTACAAGGCTGATGGCACCATAAAACAAAACAAGAAACTCAAGTAAAGTTGTAAGAAGGAAACTAAACTTACTGTCTAAGGTTGCCAGAGGAGAACAACTCAGTGATAATATTAACAGTCTTGTTCTTATCATCGATCCACGAATTGTAAAACTTTAATATATTGCTATGTTTCAGTGATTTTAAGAGATGCACTTCTGAGTACAGCCTCTCTAAGTCATCTGGTGACTGTAGCACATCATCAATTCGAATTTGGTTCCATGCTACTTCAAGCCCATCAACTTCATCAAAGGCCTTGTAACTAGTTGATTATAAATTTAAGGAAGACAGACAAATACAACAAGAAGATTAACTCAACTCAATTAAAATAAATATATAATCGTTGCTTATTTTTTCTACATCCCCTAACACTAAGTTTCCCACTTGATACACACATACGCATAACATGAAGAAATTAAATAAAGGCCACCAACATAATTTTAATTTTAAAGGAAGAATGAAGGATACACTGTCTTGAAGGCACCTTTCCCAAGGACATCTTTATACTGTCAAAACCCAAAACCAAGATATAAATGCAATAATCAAAGCCCATGAAAATAATATGAACATCGAGTTTGGTTGATGTTTAGACTACTTTTAATCCCCCACCCCCCCCCCCCCCAAAAAAAAAAAAAAAAAAAAAAAAAACCACATCACACAGAAATGTCACTTAGTTGAGGGATCGTAGCATGAAATTTAAACCATCATTACCTTTCCCTTTTCCTGAATTTTCTCATTAATCAAACGCAAACTAAGCAGAAAGACAGAATTTTACCCGAATGTAGCGACAAGTTGGATCAATCTCAAGAATATGAGGAGGCTCTGCATAACCTGAACCATCTTTGGAACTCTCGGTGCCAGCCATGCTCATCTTTACCAATCTCTATTATCTAAAAACTCTTGACAATAATTAAATATTAAAGCTAAAACAAATCAACATTTTTACTTCAAATACAACAACACTCAAGCCCTAATTGTATGATCACCAAAAAAAAAAAATCAAAACCAAATTTAATTCAGCAAAGCAACGAATGTTAAGACTCAATTAGTTTTGGGGGGACAAATTAAAAGCTTTTTCTTCAGATATAATTCTGAGCCAATTAAAAAAAAAAAAAAAAACACTACAAACGATACCTGCAAAAGCATATTTCTAAAAAATATATATATAATATATTTTACCCAACAAAAAAAAAAAAAAAAAAAAAACTATGGAGAAAATTTGGAAAAAAAAAAAAAAAAATTGTACCTGGAGAAAGAGCTTTCTGGGAAAAAAGAAAAAAAGAAAAAAAAAAAAAGAGCTGGAAAGAGAGCGAAATCCTAACCTAGATTTTGAGGAGACAGACACTCAAACAGAGTCGGACAAGTGTCATATTAGTCACTACCTCGTATTGAAATTCTCTGTGTTTTTGTTTTTTAACTAAAAACTCAAAAAAAAAAAAAAAAAATTTAGAGGAGAGGAGTTATATATTTTTTTTGAAACTCTCTCAAAAATAGAGGAGATATATAAATACTTATACTTATCCTGCAACTTATAAATATTTATGAGCTACTACAAGTTTTTTTAATATTATTAATTAGTTTTTTTTTTTGAAAAGATTAGGTTTTTTTGAACAATATTATTAATTAGTTATGACTTATGAGACCGTCGAAATCCATGATATAAAAATCTTAAAAACTTTAGCATTTACTAATATTTATTTATCTATCTAGGAACATAGCATATATATTTTTTTATTCGCGAGCTTCTGAGGTTTGCTGCAGGTGACTTTTGTACCTTATTATGTATCTCCAGTAAAGGAGTTTGAATAATGTTATTTGTATTTTTTTTAAGGAAAATGTTAACGAGTGTCATACGGTATTGGTTAAGAATCTAATTAAAAAATGTTTTTATGGAAAAAGAAAAAAAAAGTAATTAATGTTTTGACAGTTTTTTTCATTTCCCATAAAAATAATGTCAAAACTTTCCTAAAATGGATTCTTAATCAATGCCGCACGGCACTCGTTAACATGACTCTTTTTTGAACTATATGTGGATGAAAAAGTATATAGAAATACGTGTAATTTTGTTTAAAAACTGAAAATGTGTATTTAAGATGCTCTACCATTAGGGCCTTAAGTAGGGGTGTCAATTCGTGTTCGTGGGTCGGGTTCGTGTCGTGTCGAGTCATAAGTACTCTGCTATATGAGTTGACCTGAACCCGACCCGTTTATCAAACAAGTTGACCCAACCCGACATGTTTAACCCGTTTAATTAATAAGTCATATAAAAGTTAATACAAATAATCTATTTAATAACCTGTTTGATTAATAGGTCATATATGACCTAGATAATCTATTATCAATTTTTATATATCTAAAATTAAAATACAATTACGGCCATAAATATAGTAATAAACATATAATTACAACAAAAAAATTAAACAATAATAACAAAATTTAATGCCTTTATTATTTAAACGGGTCAAATAGGTTAGACGGGTTCACACATGTGAACCCGAACACGACCCATTTATTAAACGGGTCAGCCGTGTCGACCCGAATATGACCCAAACCCATTTAGTCTCGACCCATGACCTGTTTATAAACGGGTTAGTCGTGTCAGGTTCACGGGTCGTGTCAGATTTTGCCACTCCTAGCCTTAAGGTTTTTTTTTTTTTTTTTTTTTTTTTTTTTTTTAACGAGAATGAATCAGCATTTAAGTTTGGTTATTAAAGTTGTCTCTCTAAAAAAAAAAGTTTGGTTATTAAAGTTTGACTTTGAGAGTATTGAAAATGTGGTGCTACAATGTTATTTAAAAACTAAAAATGTGTATTTAAGATGCTCTACCATCAGGGCCCTAAGGTTTTTTTTTTTTGAAACGAGAATGAATCAGCATTAAGTTTGGTTATTAAAGTTGTCTCTCTAAAAAAAAAAAGTTTGGTTATTAAAGTTTGATTTTGAGGGTATTGAACACGTGGTGCTACAGTGTTTGGGTTTCGTGAAACTTTTTTTTTTTTTTTGTTGAGAATGGAGTTTCGTGAAACTTAGGTGACAGGCCGTGTGGGACCCTATATGGGATTCCTTATCCAGTTAAGGTTCTAATTAATGGAGTAATATTCATCAAAAAAAAAATAATGGAGTAATTAATACTTTAAAAAAAAAATGATAATGGATAAGTACGTATAAAAGTGGTTTCGCAAAATAAAAGTATGTAAAAAAGAAAAAGGAATAGTTCACACTTTCTTTTTTTTGATAGGAGGAAAGGAATAGTTCATACTTTTTTTTTTTTTTGATAGGAAGGAATAGTTAACACTTGTTTGAGTGTTTGGTTAATTTGTATTTCCTATCTCGTTAGGATTCTACCAACAAAATATTTGAAAATATAGTTGCTTTTTTATGAATGAAACTAGCCTGTTTGGTAGGGCATTTTAAACACACTTTTTAGCATTTTAAACACACTTACACATTTTTTAATCCACAAATATATCAAAAATACCCAAACAATATTACTCAAATTTCGCCTGAAATTTATCACCATTTTGTACTCAATCCATAATTTTCCGTTAATGTTCTTCTTCTTAAGTGAAAAAAAAAAAAAAAAAAAAAAAAAAAAAAACAACAACAACAACAACAACAAAGGAAGGAAAACTTTACTACAAATATACAGCAACAAAATTATAGGGGTGGCCTCAATTTGTGTATGCATGAGAAAAGAAGGATGCCATCTTCGTTATCATGATAAATTGATGAGTTAGTTATTAGCACCATGTAATTATCACTCCATTTAAGATATATAGTTGATTGGGCAATTCTTTTTATATCTTTTAAACTTTTCCACCTTATCAATTTTTACATCTCGGAGGTTTCTTAAAAAAAAAAAATTACATCTCGTAGTGATAAATTGCATGGTGCAATAGTCTTAGTTATTGCACCGGGTCTCAATCCCTTTTATTTGTTTATTAAAAGGAATATGTTATTGGGTAGGCAATCGTTAAGGAGAATAAAACGTGTCTTTACCCACAATGGGAAGTAGCAAAAGTTACAAGTTGGACTTTTTAACAGAATGTGACTTGACCGCCTAAAAAAAAGTAACTTGACTGCATTAGGAATTCTATCTTAACAATTGCCATTAGGGCATTCGATAACAAGATCCATATTAGTTTGACTACCTAAAAGATTGCGGTTTGACTGCATTGAGAATTCTACCTTAATAATTGTCATTAGGCACCTATATTAGAAAGTATTAAAGAGGCGTTTGAACTATTTTTTTGTTGAGCAAGTTTTTTGGTGAGACAAAAGTTAACATGCCTAGTTTGAAAACTAAGGAAAACTCATTGCTACAGTGAGGAAAAAGACTCATTTCATATCGAGCAAGAGCATATGAGAGAGAAAGGAGATAGTGCAAAGAAGAGTTGGTGACAAAGATATATAGCATAATGACACATTGAGAACACAGTGGATTTCGATTCATAAAATTTGAGATAATTCTCATTTCAAATAATTTTTCAAAAACTAGTAAGAACTTAAATTACCACTAGATGAAGCATATAAATGGGTTCTAAAGTAAAATATTATGGTTTTTTTAGGGTCAGCTCAATACATTTTGAGGACTAAGGCAATAATTTTAAATGAGTTTTTTTTTTTTTTTTTTTTTTTTTTTTTTTAAAAAATACTTAAATAAAATTTAGTTAATTTCTATATGATATATTTTTTAATTTAAAGTCTATTATTCTTACTTTTTAATATGACTAATTCTTTTTTCCTTTTATTTTTTTAGGCTAATCATGACCAATTCACTTAATATTGGATATCCATACATTTTCTTTTGGGAAAATAGTAAAGCTATTACAAATTTTATTTCAATATGCTTACAAGCTATTGTGGTAATGAATGTAGCACTAAAAAAAGAAAAATAGAATTTAAATTACTTGTGATTTGTTACACATCAATTTGCAAAGCTTATATAAAATAATTTGTAGTATTCAGTTTCTAAAACCATTGCTTAGACCTAGGGTTGACTCTGCTTCTTTACAATTTTTAGACCTTTGAACCTGTTTGGAACATGTGTCTTTATACTTCAATCATATGCTCTATGTATCTAACAAGGAAGGCATGGAAACGATCCTCACATCTTCAACTAGGAGTAGGGACTCGTCCATTGTTTGACATAGTTTTTGATACCTAGCTATGACATTATTGAATTTGGATAATGGTAGTAGGTGTATGAAGGGCATGGTGATTTATGTGAATGTGTAGGTTTACAATTGTGGGTAGTAAGAGCATAAGCATCTAGAATTGCATAATAGCTTCTATCTTACCATCTAAAAAGTTACTTTATTTATTATACCATACTAACTTTACAAAATACCCAACATCTCAAACTCTATTTCAACATTCAACCCATTAAAATAATATACACTATCCCATAAAATAATTTATCTCATCTCCCTCTTCTCCCCATCTCTTTGTTTTCTTCTTCATTCTCTTCTCCTCTGTCTTTTTGTCTCTCTCTCTCTCTCTTTCTCTCTCTCTTAACCACCCAACATCCAAAAAAAAAATCAACACATCTATTAGCTACCACCCACAACCCAAATCCATACTCAGATCAACTTATTTATCACTCACCACCGAAACCCATACCATCCCAACCATTGAAACTCAATCACCTCCACCAACAGAAACTGAAACGACCACTAGCAACCACCACAACCAATCATGCCACCAGCCACAACAACCAAAGTCACCACCACACACCAACCACCAAAACCCATTAAAAAAAAACTATCAAAACCCATTAAATCTAAAACCACCACCTAATACAAAACCGCACTGCAACCACCACCGGACCTCTACCCAGCAACCACCATGAGCAATCCATTAACACCACTACCACAACCATCAACAATTGCAACTAACTACCACCACCACCATCACCACACCAAACAAGCCCACCATCGCAATCTACCACAGTACCACCATATAGACTGGACCTATCACCACATGACCCCTAAAACCCACATCCCACAACCCACGACCCATGGCCTACAACAATCCATGCCACCACAACCCACTGTATAACCCACGCCACCATCACCACCCCATAGCCCACCAGTAACCCACAACTCAGGTGACCACAACCCACAAAACTTGAAACCTATAACCGACTACACCTTAACCATTGCATTGCCTGAGAGAGAGAAGTGAGAGGGAAGAGATAGAGAGAGCGATAAAGTGGAGAGAAAAATGGGTAGATGGACAGTGTACTAGAGTGCTGGTTTGAGTGGCATGGGGAGAGAGAGTGATTGGATTGGTGAGGGAGAGAGAGAGTCTATTGAGGGAGGAGGAGATTAGACATGGCAAAACGGGTCAGAATTTTCTGACCTGACCCGACCTGAACCTGATTTTTTGACCCTAAGCAAAAACGGGTTGACCCGTAATACGACCTGTGTTTTTTGCAAGTCAACCCGACCCGAACCCGAACCATTTTTTTTAAACTTTTTTTTTTTGGTAAAAAAAAAAAGTGAAATTAAGACAATATTGGTTTAATTGTTTATTGTGAGCTTTAAGTAAACAATTGATACATTTACATAACTGTATGCAAATTAATTGAAAAATAAATGGTTGAGCATTCTGTAATGAGTAAAGATTTTTAAATGTCAAATAGCAAAGTATATGCCAAGATAATCTGGTTACAGTAAAGTTAAAAACAGATTTAAAATTGTAGATATGTATGAGACACATTCACAAGTGTGAAAACAGTAAAGCCAAAGTATCAAATTAGCATAAATTATGAATGCTTAGATCTATTTTTTAACAATTTATGTTCAAAATAAACGGCTTTTCAAAATAAATTATGATATTTCCTAGAGTGTATACTGCTTAACAATGATATGATCTTCATAAAAGAGACTAAGTATAAATAAGTAAGCAATCAAACTTTAATGTATATCTCAAATTGAAATAGAGTATCAACCACAATTGATAATAGATTATAAAATTAATTTTTAAAATTGTAACTTTCTTATATGTTTTTATTCTTTATCAAATGAGTTATCCAATTATAAGTCATTTGTAATTTTTTTTTTTTGGAATGTTGATATTGTGTAAAAATAAAACTTGTATATTTGTTTTACTTATCTTTGTATTGTTTTGTTTTAGATAGCAATGTTAGGATTTGTATAATTTTAAAATTATTGAATAAGTATTAATAAGTTTAACTGAGTTTATTCTTGATATAAGTAGTGAATTCAAAATAATGCATTTTATATCAAGTAATATGTTGCATAACTATCCAAATGGCAAATACATATTGTTTTCTTTATAAAAAAAATAAAAAAATAAAAAATTTCATGTGAAAAATACGGGTCAACCCGACCCGACCTGCAACTCGATTGACCCGAACCCGTTTTCAACCCGCTTAAAATGACCCGTGACCCGTGACCCGATTGACCCGACCCGAACCTGACCCAACCCGCCCGTTTTGCCATGTCTAGAGGAGATGAGAGATTGAACAAAAAGAGGGAAGGCAGATATTTAGGAAGAAAGATACAATTAATCCTATTATTTATATTTTACCCACATTGCTACAATAAGTTTTATTTTCAAGATGGTACTATAGTGGAGTTGTAAAATTTTTACAACTAGCAACTCGGGTAATGCATCTTATTTTTGCTTTGATGCTATAAAATAGCAAATTAGGAGTTTTAGAACTCCCAATGCTAATGCTCTAAAAGAGTCATCCCGAGGAATGAAAATAATCCTTGACTAAGAGAAAAAACAATCCTTAAACATATAGACACTTTTGATAAAAGGACTCGTTGTTGTTGATAGCAAAATCTCTTTGAATAAATGTGGGGGACAACTTTTATCACTTTTGCCACGATTTGCTGAAGTGGTAGGTTGTGAGTCGTGGAAATAAAAATGATGTTAGTAGTGAGTTTATATAAAAATAATTGTCCACTGTTCACAATGTGCTACTTTAGAAATTTGTAAAAAAAAAGTTGTAGATAAAAGAAAGCCGATCTTTTAAAATTTGGATCAGCTTTGTATGCCTTTTGTTTTTTGAATTGAAAATCAAGCACTTTTTAAGCTTAGAAAATTAGAAATGCGTGAATATATATAAAGGGAGTGATTTTTTTTTTTTTTTTTTTTTTTTTGAGAAGTAGGAGCGGTGAGCTACATGGTTTTGTTGTATGCTTCAATGAATGAGACATAGTTTACCTCAAAATTGATTTGGAGAAAATTCCTCCAACCCATTTTGTTTCAAATGACTATCCACGTTTAATCACTTGACATATTTAATTCTCATTTATTTGTAGTTTAATTAATTACTAAATTTCTTTAGATTTTTTTTTTCATAAATTTTGTTATTTTTTTAAAAAACTTTCATATTATTATTTGTATTTTAATTAATTATGACATTATCACAATTTGACTCATGGTCACATTTCTATTCGATCTTAAACCTTGAACCTCTCAATTTTTTGGATCTTTGGAAAATTTAGCTTTTAAAACATCTAGGATTATATGACACTTTATTAAAACTTGGACCCGATCCAACCAAATTAACCTTGAGTCGGGGCATGATAATTTTTTATTTTAGGAAAAGTTGACAATAGGAAAGAAATTCAAAGTTTGGATTCTTTTTGCCTTTTCAGCTTTGCTGGATATATACAACAATTTAACTTATGTAAGATTTATCATGATGAGATTGAGAAGTTCATCTCATGGTTTGTCTTGTTGATGGCTTCCACATTAGGAGCCTATTGGTTTTGCATATGAAGATACAATGAAATTGAATTTTTGATTTTGCAATATATTTTTGGTGATTCGTAAACTTACCATTTTTTTTTTTCAATTATAAAATTGTTTTAAAAATGAAAATACTGAATTTATATCTAATGTTTTAGACAATCTAACTCTTAATTGGAACAATTTGAAGGAAAAAGAAAAGAAGCTTTATACATATGAAAAGGTTAGAAAGGCAAACACGAAAGGTACATAAAATATGTATATGATTTATTTTGTTCTAAATATCATTAGGGACAGTTAGATTGTTTTTGTTTCTATAATGTCCATCATTGAAATTTATCTCTTATTCTTGTTTATCTAGCTAATCATACAAAGGAAGATAAAATAACTTTTATTATTAAAAAGATAATGTCATACAATTGAGTTTTAGGGCACCATTCCAAACAAAAATTCACAACAAATTCATTCCAATAAGAGCAGTTCATACTTCATACGAATAAGTTGGTGACATATATGCAGATAGAAAAAATGTTGGTGACATATAAAAGAGCAGTTCATATGAATGAGCTTTTTCCATGCTTCTTGTTCCTCCAAACATATACTAAAGTTAAAACCCATGTCAAAATTCATACCATTCTTAATTGTAACTTGCAATAAAGCTATTGTTTTTGACCAACTTGTCAATCGCACTTGTTGATGCACCTTCAATTGATGCAGACTCTCCGTTGACAACCGTTCATCAAGTCCATGGAATATTCACTAGTAAAGAATCAACATCCTCAGTTGGCGTCACGCCAATATTCACCTTGTCAATGAATTTCACACCTAATTCCTCAACAACATTTGTTTGATTAAAGTGTTGGACATGGAGGAACTGCAATTCAACTACAATAGAATACCCATGCGTTGGGTGAATCCAAGGTAGCTAGGTTGAGAGAGAATAGTAAGGTCGGCTTTGGTGGAAACGGTCCTGACATCTTCAACTGGGAGTAAGGAGTCACCCATGATTCGATCGGTAGAATTTTTGGTACCTATGACAATAGTGAAATTTGGACGGTGGCAATAGGTGTAAGAAGGATATGGTGGTGGTGGTACTGGTGCTACAACCATTAATACGTAGGTTGACAATATCTGTAGTAGGTATATAGCTATATATCTAGGAAAGTAGAAAGAAATATATGAAGAGACCCTTCAGCCTTTGGAAAAACACATGTTTGTGTCGTATACAAAATAATCGCATCAGAAAATTAATAGATCTACTTTATTCGCAATTGATAACATGTATTATGTAAGTTTCAGAATTTAAGAACAAGAAAGCGTACTTTGGTGTGGTGAAATTGAAAAACAAAATATTAGAAGTAATTGAGAACACTTTTAATTTTCACTCCAATTCTACTTAATGCCTAAGAAGTGTGGTCTCTCAATCAGTTTCTAACGGGAGAATAAAAGAGTGACTTACACTCACATACACACCATTTCATTCCTTATATGATTTTAATGAAAATCTTATGAAATTTTGTATGTTTCTCTTCTTATGTACAACTGATTATCTAATTGGACTAGCCTTTTGGGCCATTCTAATTGGGTTTTAGTATGTGGTTTGGAATGAGACCAAAAGGGAATAAATAAGACTCTAACTCCAATGAACCTTGGACTTTTCTGTCAATTCTTGACAAGTCCAAAGTTATCATTAATTATATTCAATACCACTATATGAATATAATTGCACTCTAGGCCTTATTAATAAATATATTTCAAGACTTTATTATACATGCAACCCCTTCATTAAAATATTCGTAGTAATACAAAGTTATGAATGTTGACTGCTATTTTGAAGATTACTACATCTTAATCCTTGAGTACTCGGTTTAATCATTTAAATTATTCATCATATATTTATGAAATTCAATTTCATAAATATATACTTTAGTAACTCCTTACTAAAGTGGTTGAGTCCAACACTCTGAATAACTAAACTCATTAAATTTATTTCAAGAGGATATTTTATATCTCCGTTAAGAGATTATGAATTCCATCTTGAGAATATATATTCCATAAACACTAAATGTGTTTGTCCAATATACTAAGATTTTGATCGTGACTTTAGATCTCACTTCTAATATATCAAAGTAACTTACACCTCATAATCAGGTTCATTATTCTCTTAGAATTTAGAATTAATGTAAATAGAAGTGAGATTTATTATTCATTTGACAGTCATTAGGAGAATAATAAATTTCACAGCGGTCTAGTTCAATATGTCTTAACTCTTAAAATATATCAATATATCAATTAGAAGTCTCCACTTATATGATTAAGACAAATCGTCTTAGTTGATATGTTATAGTCTTTACAGATGAAATATCCAATTTTATCACTGACTACGAACTAAAATACTGAGTTTACAAACAACTTATAATTTATATATTCTGTGACTAAATCATATACTATGCATTTTATGGACTAAAATAATGTCCTATTAGTTTATTTATAAATAATCTCATATAATTAAACAGTTTAATTATTTATAATATGCTAATAAATTGGATGTTAGGCACAAACCCTAACAACAGCATGAGTCATGGCTGAAAATAGAGGAGTTAATAACGTAACGGCTGATATGGCAAGAATGTTTCGTACCGGTTGGTGAACTAGTACAAAAACCTTCTCGTTTCGCACCGCTTTATATACTGGTTGGTACTAGTCAATACCAAATGTATTGGGTGATACCGGCCATTTTGGCCAAAAAATAAAAAATCGGCTGGTATAAAAATTGGAAAAAAGAAAAAAAAAAGAAAAAAAGAAGAAGAAGAAAGGATGATGATGTTGCCGAAAGTCACCACTACAATGGTATAGCTAGTGGCGGAACCACGTTGGGGCTGAGGGGGGCTTCATTTAAAAAAAAAAAAAAAAAAAACTTATCTCTTGCCTGTGTTCGTGCTCCATTCTTGTTCATCTTCAAAAAAATGAGACCACCTATAACTCCTTTGGCCTTCCTCAAACTCTGTCTCTCCTCTTCAATGAGTTTTTCCTCAATTTTTCTCAATCTTTTTTCTCTCTCCCTCTTTGTCCGATTTATTACCTTGTTTTTATCTTTTCACTTCAATTAGTTTGGCTTGGTTTTTAAAGTAAGGTGCTCTACAGAAAGACAGATTTATAGTAAAAAATTATTGTTCCATTTGTACCACTATTCAAGAGGCTGGGAGGCTGTTGACTACACATTTCTAGTAAAAAAATCTTGTACCATTTGCTCCACTTTCCAAAGAGTCATCACACGTGTATGGTCAAAAATCTCAGCTATAGTGCCTTTTCTTTAACTGTTCTTTTATTTATTTTTAATTAAATTGATAAATATATATTATATAACATATGAACATAATATATATTATTAATTTGAAAAAATATATATAGTGTGTGTTTGGGTTGGCGTTTGCTGCGTTGCGTTTTAGTTTCTATGTTTTCTCCTCTTTTTTTTTTTTTTTTTTTTTTTCACGCGTTTTCCCCCTCACAAGCGGCTACTGTACATGAACAGTAGCCGCAACATTTGACCAGTTTTACGTGAACTCACTGTTCACGGACTCACAAATTTCATTTTTTATCAATTTTTTCATTAAAAATGGGTTCCACGGTACTATTCACACATTTAAAAATTATTTTACTATAGTGTTTTCAGTTTTCAATTTTAGTAAAATAAGCTCTATCCAAACAGATTCATAATTGGCTATATAATTATATTATTTAATGCAAATGATTGTCGTATTGTATTTATAATTTTGAAATTTGAATAAACAAACTTTTCACTTTTGAGTTTTGACACTACATGTGCTTTCTTTCTTTTTCGTTTTCTTTTTTTCCTTTTTTTTTGGGTAAATATGTTAATAATTGTTACTACTTATTTGGGTTGGACTAGAGATTAATACATTGGGCTCACTCTTGAGTTTTAACACTACGTGTGCTGGTTATCAAAAAAAACACTACGTGTGCTTTCTTTCTTTTTATTTTTCTTTTTCCCCTTTTTTTTGGGTAAATATGTTAATAATTGTTAGTACTTATTTGGGTTGGACTGGAGATTATATTGGGCTCACTGTTGAGTTTTGCCACTACGGGTGCTTTCCTTCTTTTTCTTTTTCTTTTTCTTTTTCTTTTTTCCTTTTTTTTGGGTAAATATGTTAATAATTGTTACTACTTATTTGGGTTGGACTAGAGATTAATATATTGGGCTCACTCTTGACAAATAATATAGGCTTTGACCAATACAAATAAATAAATATACATATAAAATATATATTAGCAATAATATTGAAACAATACATTGGTATTAATTGGTACCGAAATATATTGATAGACCAAGAATATATTGATCCCTTATGATGAATTAATCAATTAATTAGCCAAGTTAATTAATTAATTCAATTAGCATGCAATAAGCGTGGTAGCACAAATAAATTACCAACTAAGTTAAAATGCAACGGAAAATAAATTGACACGGTGATTTATTTACGAATGGGAAAAACCTAAACGGTAAAAATTCCACTAGGTGATTTTAAGGTTACCATTCTCGAGAATTCACCATTATCATAACAAGTGGTTACAAGTAAAGGAATCCCAGTACCTTATACCAACCTACAGTTGAACCCTTACTCCAATACCCAATTGGACTTGTTCTGAAGTGACAATTTCTCCTTTTAATGCATGGCTCCCAGTATGTGACTAATCAATTTGATGCACGGATCCTAGTACGCAGCTTTCTCACCAACTTGAGAAAGATGTTGATTGCAAAGTTTTTCAATTCATCAACACGATGAAGATCACGAAACTCATTGGTTATAAAACCCTACAGTGTACAAACACAGCAGCTTTTTGAATAGAAAGATGAACTAGGGCATATGTCTCCAGTTCACAATATGCTTGTGAAAAACTTTTACATTCAGGTGTAATAGCTATGACGGTCCTTAAAACAATCCTTATATATGTTTAGGGTTGTGAGAAAAGAAAGCTCAAACATCTATTCATAGATTGGAGTGAAATCAGATCTAAAAAATTGATTTTCATAAACTTTGATAGATACCCTATCTATCAAGAAGCTATCGAGTATCAGGCTTAAACAGTCTTTTAAACCTCGATAGATAGTAGCTGTCGAGTTTTAAAATTTAGCACTTCTTTATTTAATTCTTGGACAGACTTGCATGGCTTTACACTTGAATTTGAAACTTTGTTCCTTGAAGCATTAAACACATTTTAAATCTATCCAATTACAAGTAACGTGCATTTTGTCAAAAGATTAGCCAATTCTATAATGACATATGTACCTAACATGATTCACATATGTCCTAACAATCTCCCTCTTTGGCAATCCGTGACAAAACCACAACATACAAATGAACATATGAGAGAAGTCATAAATCACTTAACTCATATTCACTTGTTGAATACAATAAAATCTATCCTAACATAAACTCTTAAAAAACTTTGCAAGAAGAGAGTTCATGGCAAGAAGACTTTGACAGCCGGTATTTCTGAAACACTTTATATAAAACTCATCACGGCATCTTAGTGTAAAACAAAAATAAAAGATTGCATACAATAAATAAGAATCATGTGCATAAAGAAAGAAAAGAAACAACACATGTAAAGATAAGTGAATAATATATATCAACATATATATATCCAAGGATAAGTACAATATATGTCAAATGGTCACAAGACTGGTATACATGAGGTAAATGTAAAAGAAAGAAAAGAAAAATACATAATAACCTCACTACATCCCTTAAAAATATAAACACTCCCTTATCACAAAAATCTCCAATGCTAACTCTCTCCTTATGTATATGACTACTCTCATATCAAAACTACTTCCCCTTTTTGTTACGAATGACAAAGGGTAAGTAACTCAAGCAGTCATCTCATCATCATTGAGCGAGCTAGCATCCTCATTCCCATCATCATCATTGTCGTCGGAGTCACCATCATTGTCCTCGTCCTCAGATGCCTCTAGAGAAGGAAAGGGAGACTCTATGAAGCCAACAAAGTGAGGTTGCCATCGTGCAATACGGCCGACATGGGTGTTCACCTGACACAGCTCATCACTAAATGTGTCAAGGTGAGCATCCATGCGCTGTAGCTACGCTATGACCGCCTCGAGGGTCACACCATCTGCCGATGAAGAAGGTGCGGATGTGGAAGGAGCGGAAGAAGCCGGAGGAGTCATTGTCTCTGTCTGTAGTCGCTTCACTCGAAGCTAGGTCTCGCTTCGTTTGACGGTAACCACATCTATGGCACACATAACTGAAAAGTGTGTAGACTCGGGATAGGAGAGAAAAATGGCGAAGAAGCCTCGTGATAGCAGAAGGAAAAATGAGCTTATCACGAGTCGCCGTATCCCTATAAACATCTATGAGAGATAGGATGAAGTGAGAGGGAAAATCAATAGAAAGTCCCTCAAGAAGGGATAACAAAAATTGAGCACAAGGCTCTATGATGGAGTTATAGATAGAAAGTCCCTCAAGAAGGGGTAACAAAAATTGAGCACAAGGCTTTATGATGGAGTTATAGTGAGACAATGGATGGAGAACGAATGTCATCACCATGTTAAGGAATCTCAGACCTTTTGCAAAACCCGAGTAAGGGGTGTTTTAACGGTTAGCCCAAGATGAAGGTGTCTCACAGAATAGAGACAAGAGTTCGTCTTTGGACACAATTCTCAGACGATCGTAGTTAGGTAGTCAGGATGTGCTTCCTTAGGAACGTGTACTTTGGATACAATATTCGGAGTAACTACGATGCGCGTACCTCGAACGCGAGTGACAAAATGAGGTATAGAATAATCAAATCCATGCCTATTGGAGTCAAACTCCTGTATGATCACGGAGGGACAAGTAACTGGGATGCCACATAGTAACTCTTAACCCCGATTGTAGATGATAGTGGGAAGGCCAGTATCGGAAAAATCCGATAGTATGACTTCGCGTTCCGAGTGAATGTCTCGTCGTGAGAAGTTCTCCAAAAAGTCCTTACGGGCTTTATCATCATGGAACCTAGCATGAGAAGGAGTGGGGTTAGAAGGTGAAGAAGAAGAAGATGTCCTAGAGCAAAGAGGGTTCCGGAACGGAGTAGATTTGCGTTTAGATGCCATAGAGTAGACTAACACAAGAAAGAGAGAGGGAGAGAGAGAGAGAGAGAGACACGCAGAAAAGCACCAAACAAATCAAAATGAAGAATATAAAGAAATGAAGGTACGTATGCATGAACATGTGACATGTAATATTAAGAGCATCATGGGCTCAGCCCAATCCAAACCTAACAGCACACAACAATTCAACATATATATCACACATCTATAATGCATGAAAATATAATTAAAATGCAAATGCAATGCAATGCATGTTGATTTAAAATCATTTAAACAAAAACCTGTCCTAAAAATTTCACAACCATTCCAAAATTTTGAAAAACCCCAAAGTTTATCAAAAACCCCAAAAGTTAGGTCAAAAAGTATGAAATGCATGATAAAATGAGAGAAATAGAATCATACCAGAGGAAGAAATCAACCTTGAGACTGAAGATTGAGTGGGGAAGTGATTTGGAGTGAGAGAGAGGTTTTTGGAAAGGTGAGAAGTTTGAAAGGATCGAGAGAGATCGAGGAGAAATGAGAGAAATGTTGTGCGGACCCTATTTATAGGATTTCTAGTTTCTTGATGGATCGAGAGGTGTTGAGAATTAAAACGTGAGAGATAGCTATCAAGCAGCTATAGAGAGGTGTCCACAACAAATAAACTTTGATGGATCGAGAAGCTATCGAGCATCCAAAAGCTTCCTCGATGGATCGAGTAGCTATTAAGAAGCTATCGAGATTGAATCTCAAGAATCTCGAGGGATCGAGATTGCGATAACAACTATCGAGAAAGGAAGCTCAAAAGGCTCGATAGATAGCCTACTTGTTGAGAAGTTTTGAGAAGCTGTTGAGATTGCTTAAAAACAGTTTTTCAAAGAAGAGAAAAACACAGACATGAATGCAATCAACCATGCTACTCAACCAAAGAACCAAACAACATTTTAAGCTCTTGAAAACATCTCTCATCAAGAAAAATGTCAAGCATTTAGATCCAAAACACACACACACACACATACACATTAAACAAGTCTAACCAATTTTATATTTTAAAAACAAGTTAAGACAGTTTAGTGAGCATACATTAACACATGTATTCCTTGTGATGGCCAATCACATTGTACCTGCACATGTATCAAGAGTAGCAAAGAATATTGCGTGTTGTGTGTGAAAAACATCGCAAGATTGCATAAATGTCTACATGTTATGACGATTTGAGATATGAGAAAATTACTTTAACTCACATGCAATCGTAATTGTTTGATGGGGACTATCACCTTCGAGGTACATCTTATAACTCTCATATCTCCTAGAAGACATCCTTGCAATCATATATAAAGCATTTTGATTCTTTTTGCTTTTATAATTTTTTTTCTTTGCATATTTTTCTTTTAAGCAAACCATGTATGGGTATATAAGAGAGAGAAAAGAAATACCCAATGATGTTAAGTTTTTTGACATTGCACTTTTGTTATGCTGAAGCATACAGATGTCATTTCATGATTGGCAGGCAACAGTGGTGAAATGGATCTTTATGCCTTTCTCTTAGGATTTTCTAGTCCTTCCCGTCAAAAAGAGTGATACGAGTGTTAAGTATAAGAGATTACTTAATTTTACTCATCACAAACACGAGCCACAAAGCTCACTTGTTTAGTTGTGCAAAGAGATGCTCATCTAAGTTACAAAAGATACAAAGTTTAGAAAATTTTGTTTCAGTGGCCATCCAAGGTACACAAGTACCAATGCACACAAACACACACTGTTTTTGTATTTTTCTGATTTTTCAATTTTTTTTAATGAAAAACAAAATAAAGCAAAATTGCAAAAAAAAAAAAAAAATGTTGAACAAAGCAAAGCATAAAATTAGATGCAAATGCATGAGGAAGGAGGAGGAGAAAAAGAGATCAATCCATGGAGACAACACCAATGTTTTGGCAAAGGAATTTAAACCATTTGCTATTAAGAGGTTTGGTGAACAAATCAGCCTTCTGATCATTAGTGTGAATGAACTCAAGAGTAAGAGTACCATCTTCGACAAGCTCTCGAAAGAAGTGATGTCGAATCTCTATGTGTTTAGTTCGAGAATGTTGAACTGGATTCTTAGAGATGTTGATGGCACTGGTGTTGTCATATTAGATGGTAAGATGCTCTTAACGAATACCATAATCAATAAGGAGTTTTTGCATCCATAGAAGTTGGGTGCAACAACTACCGGCAGTGATGTACTCAGTTTCTACAGTGGATAATGAAATGGAGTTTTGCTTTGTGCTCATCCAGGAGAGAAGATTGTTACCCACATAAAAACAATCTCCTAATATACTCTTTCTATCATCAGCATTCCCAGCCCAATTAGCTTTAGAATACCCAACTAAGACATCATTTGTGTCCTTGCTATACCACATACTAAAGTTGGCAGTGGTTTTGACATACTTTATGATTCTTTTCAAAATAATCATATGAGACTCTTTGGGATTAGCCTGATATCTAGCATACACTCCCATATTGTAACTAATGTCAGGTCTACTAGCAGTAAGGTAAAGAAGACGACCTATCATTCTTCTATAAATAGATGAATCAACACTTTTACCTAACAAATCAACAGTGAGTTTAACATTTGGGCTCATAGGGGTTCTAACAGAACTAGCAGATTCCAAACCAAACTTTTTCACAAGATTTTTAGCATATTTAGATTGAGATAGGAATATACCTGAATCTTGTTGACGGATTTGCAAACCAAGGAAGTGAGTCAACTCTCCAATCATGCTTATCTCGAACTTGGCTTGTATGAGTTTTGAGAAACTATGAGCAAGTTCATCTTTAGTCGACCCAAAGATGATATCATCAACATAGACTTGAGCAACTATCAACTCGCCATCTTCCCTTTTGATGAAGAGAGTTTGATCAGCTTTTCCTCTTATGAACTCATGTGACACCAACTATTGTGTGAGTCGATCATACCAAGTTTTGGGGGCTTGCTTTAAACCTTAAAGTGCCTTCTTGAGGTACAACACATGATCTGGAAAGTGTGGATCAATGAATCCTTTTGATTGAGCCACATAGACATCTTCCTTAAGGAATCCATTTAGGAAAGTAGTCTCTACGTCCATTTGGTAAAACTTGAACTTCAAGTGACATGCTAGGGCTAGGAGAATTTCGATGGACTCCATACAGGCTACTGAGCAAATGTCTCATCATAGTCTACTCCTTCCATTTGAGAGTATCCTTGAGCTACAAGACGAGCCTTGTTGCGGATCACATTACCCTCCTCATTAGTCTTATTTCGGAATATCCACTTTGTCCCAATGATGTGTTCACCCTCTGGTCTAGGTACTAGAGTCCAGACATCATTCCTTTGAAACTGAAGCAGTTTATCATGCATAGCTTCAACCTAGCTTTCATCCTAAAGAGCTTCCTCAACTTTAGGGGGTTCAACCTGCGACAAGTAACAAGAATAAGACACAAAGTTAGCAATACATTTATCAATTGTACGCTTCCTTAGTGTAAGTTCATTCATGTTTCCCACAATAACTTCAGGAGGATGATTTAATTTGATCCTGGAGGAAGGTTCTTTCTCTTCATGGGATTCAAAATCAGGTGAAGTAGATATGTCTGCTGAATCTTCTACAACACTTGGAGTGTTGGGAGTACTTGGAGATGCGGGCTCTTGATTAACTATTTCTTGAACGTTCTTGTTTGTGACCGCACTGAATAACACATTCAATGCCCTGCTGTTGAAATTTGCTGCCTTGATCTTAGCATCATCCTAATCGGCCGATGCTTCCTTCGGCTTGGTCCACCCTATCTCCACAGCTTGCCACACCTTTTCATCTAGGTGAAAAACCCATTTTAGTCCCTACATTTTCACGCGATTCCTAATTTGGTCCCTAACTTTTTTTTCCATCGATTTTAGTCCCTATCCTGGAAAATGCATCTTGTTTTAGTCCCGGACGTTACATCAGAGACAGAAATTGCACAGTTGGCAAACGGAAAAAATTAAAAATATTAAAATAATGCCGACTGTGTCCACGTGGCTTTCCACGTCAGCCTCTAAATTAAAAAAATTAATTTATTAATTTTAACTAAATAAAAAAATTAAAAACAGAAATAAAAACCAAACCCAGCAAGAACAACAAATTTAAAACCCAGCAAGAACAAGATCAACAAAACACAAACCCAGCAAATTGAAAACCCAAAAAATTAAATTCAAACCCATATTTCAAACCCCCACACCACCAAAACACTCCGGAATCTACCATACCCACAACTACATCACACCCACACTGACATCGGAAGATCGGAAGCGTGTTCGTTTACCCGTTGTTGCAATTCAAGGGCTTCCAATCGATTTTGAGTCGGAAGATCAAAATATCGCCGCACCAGTTCTCGATCTACCTCGACACCGATACTGGCGGAGTGGGAGGAGATGGTGCGAGTCGCTACCACGGAAGACTGGTTCTTCCTTGTGGTCTTGAAGCGATACGGCGCAAGAGGCGGCGAAGAACGCAGAGCCGGAGAGAGCTTCAAGAAGACGAAGACAAAGAACAACAACAACAACGCTATGATTCTTCTTCTTTGATGAGCTTCGTACAGAGAATGAGCAAGAAACCCAAACCCACCGATCTATAAAACGATTTCCATGACCAAAGACCCAAAACCCAAGACCCACGATCTCCACCATGAAAGCACCTCCATGCAAACCTACATCCCAAGAAAACACGAGCAAGAAGAAAGCAGCGTCGGTTAAGAGAGGAGATGGTTTTGTTGTCAGGTGAGGTTGATTTCATTTGGGTTTGATAGTTTTGAATCTACGGTTAGAGGTGGTTTGGTTTCAACTCTAAGGTTTGGATATGAGGTTTGTGTTTGGTTTCTCAGAAAGTATAAGAAAATTTGGGTTTTGAGTTTTGAGTTTGGGGGTCGAAAATTTGGATTTGATTTTTGTGTTTGATGTTTTGGTGGTACGGGGGTTTGAAATATGGGTTTGAATTTAATTTTTTGGGTTTTAAATTTGCTGGGTTTGTGTTTTGTTGATCTTGTTCTTGTTGGGTTTGGTTTTTATTTCTGTTCTTAATTTTTTTATTTAGTTAGAATTAGTAAATTAATTAATTTTTTTTTAATTTAGAGGCTGACGTGGAAAGCCATGTGGACACAGTGGGCATTATTTTAATATTTTTAATTTTTTCGTTTGCCAGCTGTGCAATTTCCGTCTCTGATGTAATGTCAGGGACTAAAGCAAGACGCGTTTTCCAGGATAGGGACTAAAATCGGTGGAAAAAAAAGTTAGGGACCAAAGTGGGAATCGCATGAAAATGTAGGGACTAAAATGGGATTTTCACCTTTCATCTAATGACTGTAAGAAAGTTTTCATGCGTACTTTCCAGTATGCATAGTTAGTGCCATCAAATAAAGGAGGTATAATGAGAGGATGTCCTCTATCCATGACAAACAGGGGTCAATGGATCACATAGTAAAGATTAAAACCTAATCAGAGTGTGCCTACTCTGATACCACTTGATAGGCTAAAAATGTATTGACCCCTTGTGATGAATTAACTAATTAATTAACCAAGTTAATTAATTATTTCAATTAGCATGCAATAAGCATGGTAGCACAAACAAATCACCAACTAAGTTAAAATGTAGTGAAAAATAAATTAACATAGTGATTTATTTACGAATGGGGAAAACCTACACAGTAAAAACCCCACCGAGTGATTTTAAGGTCACCACTCCCTAGAATTCACTATTATCACAACAAGCTGTTTACAAGTAAAGGAATCTCAATACCTTATACCAACCTACAGTTGAACCCTTACCCCAATACCCAATTGGACTTGTTCTATAATGACTATCTCTCCTTTTAATGCATAGCTCCCAGTGCATGATTAACCAATTTGATGTGTGGATCCTAGTATGCAGCTTACTCACCAACTTGAGAAAGATGTTGGCTGCAAAATTCATCAGTTCATCAACACAATGAAGATCACAAAAATCCTTGGTTACAAAACCCTATGGTGTACAAACACAGCAGCTTCTTGAATAGAAAGATGAAGTAGGGCATATGTCTCCGGTTCACAATATGCTTGTGAAAAACTTTTGCAATCAGGTGCATCAATTGTGACGGCTTTTAAAACAATCCTTATATATGTTTAGGATTGTGAGAAAAGAAAGCCCAAACATATATTTACGGATTGGAGTGAAATCAGATCTAAAAAATTGATTTTCATAAACCTCGACAAATACCCTATCTATCGGGAAGCTGTCGAGCATTGGACTTAAATAGCCTTTTAAACCTCGATAGATACTAGTTGTCGAGCTAGCTGTTGAGTTTTAAAATCCAGCACTTCTTTACTTGATTCTTGGATAGACTTGCATGGCTTTAACACTTGAACTTGAAATCTTGTTCCTTGAAGCATTAAACACATCCTAAATCTACCCAATTACAAGTAAAGTGCATTTTATCAAAGGATTAGCCAATTCTATAATGACATATATTCCTAATATGATTCACATATGTCTTAACATATATTATTCCCTTAGCTACATTGGTACAGTCTCCGGTATGAAATTGACTCCTGAAACCCTTCAGTCTGAGCCTTGAGTCCTTCCTTCTTATTTTTGTTATACAGTTTGTTTTCCATTAATACTTAGGTTGACAAGATTTGACCAAATATTTTACCAATATAATAGTTGTTAATCTCTAATCATCTCAATATTTTGCAAGTATGAAGAATATAAAGAGACAATGTAATATTTGACCAACAATATATATATTTTTTAAACTCATTTTAGTGACACATAATATATAATCAAAAATAATTTTGCAATCCTATAAAATAAAAAATTTGCAAATATAGTACATGATGTGTAATATAATCAAAATTAAATTTTCAAATATTATAAAATATTATACTAGGTAATATTCAAAATGAGCTTCTATATATACTACTAAAAACAAGATTCCTCTATTTGGATTTGACTTTTTAATTGTCTCAAATTGCCTCACACACATGACAATTAAAAACATAACAAATGGTAATTAATGGGGGATAATTAAGTTATATTTACTAATTTTCAAAATCCTTGATACCACCGCACACTCTTGGTGCGATGGTCACTCCACAAATATAAGTGCTTGTGGAGTGTGAGGGTAAGGGTCGAAGTTTAAGTTTCTAGAAGGGAGTTTCACATACATATACACTTAGATTGGACTAGAGTAAAATTTCTATTTTGTAATAAAAAAAATCCTTAATTTTAGATAAACTTCTTCTCTCCCTTTACACATATTCAAATTGAATAGTTTCAATTTAAAACAATCTCCACGTATCCACGTCCACTATTCCAAATTTCACGTTAAGGCCTTCACATTTTCTTTATCTCTATCTTGTATTTTTTCACCTCAAATCTCTTCATTATATTTTTTTTAATAAAGGAAATGGATAATTGCATTAAACCTATTTGTGATTTGGACTAAAATCGCTTTATCTACCTGTGATTTGAAAAGTTTTCACCTCAAATCTCTTCATTATTTTTTTTATAAAGGAAATGGGTAATTGCATTAAACCTATTTGTGGTTTGGCCTAAAATTGCTTTGTTTACCCGTGATTTGAAAAATATCACCTTACTCACTTGAAGTAAACTTTGTTTATTTTCCGTAACCCACCCCTGTTTTTACAGGGGTAAATATGTATTTTTGCTCTCTTTTTATCTCTCTTCTCACTGAAACAAGAAATAACATAAAAACACAATAGAAATAAGATCAAAATGGAATTAATTACTCTTTCCATTCATATAGTTCTTTTATTTTTGTTTTTTTGTTTTTTTTTTTGTTTTGAGAAACCAACCAATCAGACTGGGACTTTATTGAATTTAAAAGAATGCTTCAAGGAACATCAAAATCAACTAACTGGGAAATGTTTGTAGGTAAGTCACCCAACCATTCCCGATACCCGGCCAAACATTTGGCCTTCTTAGCTAATGCATCGGCAACCACATTACAAGACTGATGAACAAAAACAAATTGAAAAGATTGGAAAACAGAGACTAACGAGCGAATGTTGTCAACAATATCTCCATATGAAGTCAGAACCGGGTTTTCTTGGACAATAGCATTAATAACTAAAACTGAGTCTCCTTCGAAGATAATGTTTTGCAGGTCCTTTTCAGCAGCAAACATCACAGCACGGCGACACGCAAGGGCTTCCAAATCCGCAACCGTTGAGGCTAGAGCAGTTGGCATAGACAGAGCTGCCAGTACATCTCCACACCAATCTCGGATGACTACCCCGATACTGGCCAAATTAAGCGACTTGAACACAGCTGTGTTGAAATTTACTTTGAAGTGATCATGCTTTAGAGGTCTCCACTGGTGTTGGATCACAAGTGAGTGAACTGTTGGAGCTTCATCTTCCTGGGCTGCCAAGAACTCTTGTAGCAGGTTACTAGCCAACAGGTTAATGTTTGTAATAGGCTGCAATTGACGCCCAAAGTGAAGGGCATTTTGCCGGTTCCATAGACACCAAGCAGCTACTGCAAAGATTTCCTTCTTGAAATCATCTGTTACCTGCAAAAAATGATCAAATAAATCGCAAAAGGTTAGGGGAAGGGGGTTCACAGCTTGTTGGGCCCAACTGTGATAGCTCCAAACACTTTCCACCACCCGACACTTTCATAAAGCGTGTAACACATCCTCCTGGCCTTTATTGCACAACTCACAAACCTTCGAATTGACTATGTTCCGTCGAACTAGATTACACTTTGTTGGAAGAGCATTGTGACAGGCCCTCCAAAAAAAGTGCTTGATTTTATGAGGAACTCGAAGCTCCCATATTCCCTTCCAAAAACGTATTTGTTGCTCATGGTTAGAGCTGCCTTGCACATTTCTATCAGTTAGCAGCTTGTATGCGCTACTTGTGGAGTAAACTCTTGAAGGTGTGTAGGCCCATATAACCCAGTCCTTTGTATTCCTTAAGCTCAATGGAATTCCCATAATCACCGACGCCTCACTAGGCAGAAACAGCTCTTGAATCACCTTTGTTTTCCACTCTCTCCGGTCAGCTTCAATGAAGGAACTAACCCTTATCTCAGGCAGAATAGTAGTAAGGGGTGAAATGATGGAATTACTATCTCCTTTTGGCAGCCATTTATTTTCCTTTACCCGCACGGATTGGCCATCACCGATTCTCCAAACCATGCCTTTCCGGATAACATCTCTCGTACTAAGAATGCTTTTCCAAGCATAGGATCCGGCTATGGAATCTTTCGCTTCCAAAATTGAACAATTTGGAAAAAATCTAGCTTTAAACACTCGAAAGCAAAGCGACCTTGGGTTATTAATCATCCTCCAAACTTGTTTTGCTAAGAGCGTTATTGAACTTTTCAATTTCTTTGAAGCCCATTCCACCCACCTCTTTCGCTTCACAAAACTTTTCCCAACATACCCAATGCACGTTTCTTGAATCACCACTGTAACCCCACCAAAACTTCCGGATAAGGCTTTCGAGCTCCCTAACCAACCCCTTGGGAAGTTTAAAACAACTCATGGTGTAGGTTGGGATAGCTTGAATGAGAGCCTTGATGAGGACTTCCTTTCCCGCTTGAGACAATAACTTCTTCCTTGTAGTTTCTTCTAAACCCTCTCTTTTAGGAAGATAAAGCTTTGTTTTTTTGCTTGGCCTACTAAGCTGGTAACCCCAGACACTTTTCATACTGTCGGATTGCTGGGACACCTAAGAGCTGCTGGATCTGCTCTTGTAAGGGCAAATGAGTGTTCAAACTAAAAAATAAGTTCGTTTTTTCTCTATTTATCTTTTGACCAGAACCTCTCTCATACACCTCCAAAATCTCCAATATTTTATTGCATTCAGCCTTTGTAGCTCTACAAAATAGCGCACTATCATCTGCAAAGAATAAGTGGGAAACTTTAGGACCATTTCTACAGATAGCCACCCCTCGAATATGCCCATCCACTTCAGCCTGATGAATCAAGCTCTACAGCCCCATAGCACACAACAGGAACAAGTATGGAGACAGGGGATCCCCTTGGCGAAGCCCCCTTGTGGGTTTTATATTGCCCACTAACTGCCCATTGAGAAGAACTGCATAAGAAACAGATTGCACACAAGCCATAATAATTTTGATCAACCTATCCTCAATAGCTAGGTGACGCATTATCCTTTCCAAAAAAACCCATTCCACCCTGTTATATACTTTACTCATATCCAGTTTAAGTGCCATATACCCTAAATTCCCTTGATTCTTCCTTTTCAGAAAGTGAAGGGTCTCGAAAGCCACTAAAATATTGTCAGTGATCAACTGCCCTAATAAGAATGCACTTTGGAAATCTGGAATCATTTTAGCCAGCAACTTTTTCAACGGTTAGCCACCACTTTTGCAATTAATTTATAAACAACATTGCATAGACTTATCGGTCGAAATTCTGAAACTTTCTTAGGGTTTTTAACTTTGGGAATTAGAGAGATAAATGTGGAATTAAGGGATTCTGGGACAATGCCTGAATTCAAGGCTTGGAGAACAACTGCAATTACATCCTCACCAACAATGTGCCAAAAAGATTTGTAGAAAATGGGCGACATACCATCAAGGCCAGTGGTAGGATTTGGAGCCATTTGGTTTAGAGCTTGCTTCACTTCAAAAGCTTGAAACTCACCCTCCACACACAGATCTACATCAACATTCACAGGGTATGGGATTCCATTTAAAATTCTATCCAATCCAGACGGGTTTGAGGTGGAAAAGATATTCTTAAAATACCCCTCTACCACACCACCCAAATCGGCTTCATCCTCTACCCACACCCCATTGTCATCTTCCAATCCCAAAATCAAATTTCTCTTATTCCGTTGATTAGCTTTGCAATGAAAGTAAGCAGTATTACGATCACCTTCTTTAAGCAAGTGTTTCTAGCCCTTTGCTTTCACATACATTCTTCCCTAGACTGGAGGCTACCAATTTCCTTTCTAAGCATCTGAATATGGCCTGGATTAGTTCTGTAATAGTCCCCTTCTTCAGCTTCCTTTAAGTCAGCCATCTTCCTCTTCAAAGCAGACCGGATATGACCAAATGTAGTTCGATTCCAAACTTTGAGGTTTTCTTGGCAGGCCATTATGTTTCTATTAAACCCCCAAACTGAATCAGATGGCTGTCTAAAATCCCAGGAATCTCGAATTACACCCTCACAAGAATTATCCTTCAACCACATAGCTTCAAAGCGGAAAGGCCTACCTTTTCTATAGAACCTTTTAAATTCAGAGTCTAAACAAAGCAGCAAGGGTTTGTGATCAGAGTGAAAAGCATCCAAGTGATGTATTCAAGCTGAAGGGAACCTCAAAATCCACTCAACTGAAGCCACCCCTTTATCCAACTAAATCCATACATTCTGACCACCCGGCCTTCTATTGCACTAAGTAAATGGGAACCCATTGAAGCCCAAATCCCTCAATCTACAATAGTCCAGAGCATCCCTAAACCCCTGCATTTGTCTCTCCGATCTTATGAGCCAACCCTGTTTCTCTTCAGCAAACAAAATCTCATTGAAATCCCCCATACAAACCCAAGGCAAATTGGACCGCTGGCTAAGAAGTCTCAGTAATGACCAAGAGCTTTCCCGGTTGGCAGTTTCAGGGTCTCCGTAAAAACCTGTGAACCGTTAAGCGTCATTCACTCCAAGATCAATGATAGCATCAATATGTTTGGCTGAGAAAGTCTGAACATCCACATTCATATCTTCTGGCCAATACAAAGCCAACCCTCCCCCAGTATTGTGACGGGGGGTTATAAACAAATTACTAAACTGAATCTTTCAGCCAATACGTTCTAAAACTACTTTTTCCACCTTTTTTTCCATCAAAAACACCAACTTGGGATCTTTGTTGTGCAGCATCGCAACCAACTCATCTTCTGTCTGTGGGTTCCCAAACCCACAACAATTCCAGCTCAGGTAACTCATAATGCCCGATGGTGCTAGGACCCAGCTGCCATCTCAGCATTTTCTTTATTCGAATAGCTACTGCTACTCAAACATTGTTTTTTACCAGGACTCTTATAAAAATCATCCAACATAGGCCTCCTATCCACATTCATTAGTGAAGGAGACACCCCACACTAACCCACCTCCCTAGCAAGTTTTCTCAATTTTCTTGTGGACCCCACTGAATCAAAGTTAGTGATTTGGTTGGTGCAATCTTGCATGGTCCTCATGTCACCCTTCCTTACCTTAGCACCAAGACCCACGGACATCTTCAAACCTTCCCCATTTGTCTCACCCACAAAACCATCCAGCTTATCATTTAAATTTAACCCTACCACTATCTCTTCTAATCTGTTGGTTGGCTTATTTGCATGCAAGCCGTGATTCACCTCATGGCTTTGTACCCTAAAGCCCCTTACATTATTCACGTTACTCCCATTTCCATGCGTTGGCTTGGAAATCTCAACATAGTCCATAGCCATATTTGCCGCCAAGTGAGCAGATGATTGAGTCTCCTTAGAGTTGTCGGCATTCTCTTTTGATGGACCTTTATTGCTATCCCTCTTCCTCCACCATGGCGCTTGGCTGCGTGAAGTGCTCGAAACCACCACCACAGTTTTGCGAGTGCCTCTCAACGGCTCCGTTCGAAGCCACTCACCATACTGTTATTCTTCCTTCCTCAAAGACCCTTTACCTCGCAGCCAAACTTCACAGTCCCTCTCTCCATGAGTCACATGGCCACACTGATGACTTGCATAATTGAGTGTAATTTATCACTTCTCAACTTTAAACTTTAGTCTAATTTTATTTATTTTTTTGTTGATTTTAGACTTCATTATTGTTATTTAAATTTTATTTCAGATTTGAAGAAAATGAAGATTTACTCAAATAAAGAGACATGAAGCAGCTGAAAAAGGTTTTGAGCTGAACACTTGGGCTGAAAAAAGGGCAATACGAAGTAGCTAAAGACAGAAAAGAAAGGCAGGAAGAAAAGAAACAAAAAGAAGGAGGCGTTGAAGTTGAATAGAGATTTTTGGGCTGAACTGAAAAAATATTATGGGTTGAAGAAAAAAACGTTTTGGGCTGAATGTAATATTTTTGGGCTGAACCAGAAAAGAATAAAGCAGAAAAAAGAAGAAGAAAGAGTGGCTGAACTGAAGCAAAAACGTTTGGGCTGAAAAACTGAAAAACGTTTGGGCTTTTTGGGCTGTGTTAGGCTACAACAAGTAAAGGGCTGGACTTTAAAAACATAGGGCAAAAAGAAAAAGCAGAAAGAACGCTGAAGGAAAGAAGAAGGTAGCTGAAACAGAAAAGAAAGAAAGAGGGCTGAACAGTAAAGGAAGAAAGGTGCAGAAGCAGAAAGAAAGAGAGGGCTGGAACAGTAAAGGAAGAAAGCTGCTGAAGCAGAAAGAAAGAGAGGGCTGGAACAGAGAATTTTTCAGCATTTATTTTCTTTCCAATCTTCTCAGAAAAAATTATGGTGAACTCGTTTGTGTTGAATTTAATTTTTAGCATAAACTAAACTTTCTTTATTCTAGGAAAACGATGTAATCTAGTTTCAAACTATGCTTGCTTTTCTATGTTAATTTGAACAAATTCTCTTCATGTTTGTCTGATTTATTCTAAGCTTATTGCTTCTAATTAACTGGCCATTAATTAGATGTTTTTAATCTTGTGATTTGCTGTCGAAAGAGGGGATTATAGGATAGATCTTGAATATTTCAGCATAGGTAAATATAGAGATCGAAAGACTTGTATGAACCTATATAGTATTAAAATCGTTGGTCTTAATGCTTTCTTACTTTATTAAATTGCATGCTCTTGTGTAAAATAATGAACAAGAATGTTTCCAATTGACTATCGAAAGAGGCTTTTGGATGAGTTGGGAGATTGCTAACAAACAGAGAGAATTAAATTCAATTAGCTAGATGAGCAAAGCATAGTGAGGGATTAGGTGAAATCGATTTCCTAGAAGTTTCTTTCTCATTAAGTTGATTTTCAAGCAACATCTTTCTTTTCCTCTGTGTATCTTTTATTTAAATTGATTGTATTTTGAATTCCAATTACAAAAAACCTTAGTGACTTCTCTAGATAAAATCAAGATTAGCATAATTTTGGTATTTGTCAAAAGTAAGTTACCAATCCCTGAGGACGATACTCTTCTCATCACTTTACTATAAAACTACGATACTGTGCACTTGCAGTTTTGCACCGTTCACACACCAGTAGCAGAAATTGGGTAACCGTTCATACTTCAGCCCAACCCAGCCCACCTGTTTCCCCTCTGAGCGTAATTTAAAACAACGAAGCAAGGGTTTGGATATGTCAATGTTTATTCTAACCCTCAAAAACTCACTGCCATCGTCGTCGTCTTCCGATTTGGCAACTTGGATAACCCTACTGATGGTCTTACCTATTAACTCCCCTACTTCAACCTTTAAATTCCTCTCCGAAATATTGTGTATCTGAACCCAAAAGGTAGCGCAAGAGAAATCCAGGAATGGCATCGACTCGATGTCGAAAACACGTTCAAATGCCACAAGATGTTTATCGTATGACCATGGTTTGAACTCTAACACTCACTCAGGATCCAATACATCCTCAAATTCAAACAACAATATATGCTCTCCAATATCTCTAATCTTAAGTTCACCGGCTGTTCTCCGTAAGGGCTTGAACGTGCGAGCAACTGCATCCACATAAAGAACTATATAGATCTTGAACATGAAAAACATACACCCAGAAAAATAAAAGCCAAATCAATCTCCACAATTTTATAGCTAAAGCGCACTTTCTACTAATTTTATATTTGTTGCTCACCAACCCACTTTCTACCAATATTTGTTTCTCTTTTTTTCTTTCTGCCACTGTCTCTAGCCCCCCTTTATTCGACCAAAAGGTCCAGAACTCTCTTATCTTCTCTCTCATGGAAATTTTCGTTGAGCTGGAATTTTCATTGATCTGGGTTTGTGTTTGGAACTTTGGATTGGGCTTTTGTTTGATCTAGGAGGTTCAAAATTAAACTGGATCTAGAGGAAAAGGAGCAGATCCATAAAATAAAAAGAGCATAAAAATCTTGAGAAGGTTTGTGTGGATTTGGTTCTTGGTGACAAGATGTTGAGGTTAAGCACCTGGTGAACATCCCCACCAAGGATTTGCACATCACCACCAGGAAGTCCCCTTTTGGTGAAGGTACGAACACTTTGATAAAAATGTAAAAATTTGGTTTGGCAACCCACTGGTCTAGGTTGATTGGGTCGTTCAATAGTTGATTCTATAGATTATCTTTCCATAGAAACTAATTAGGTGTTATGCCCAGTATGGAAAAAAAAAAAAAAAGGTTGATTGGGCTGTGGATTTCCTTTTTATTTTTTCCTAAAATCATGTGGTGTTCTTGCGGTGGTGTTTTTGTTTGGCTTTGTTTACTATGGCCGAAATATCCTTCCCCTTTGGTTTGGTTTTAGTTGGTTGATTTGGTGGTTGAATCTTAAAGCCTCTTAATTCTGGAATGAATGTGTTATGAGAAATTTTGTATTTTGATAGGAACTTTGGATGAACCATTTGATGTTGTTCCTCTTCAATTTTTTACAAATAGCACTTTTTGATTTTATTTTTTCTTGTCTTTTTACCTTTTTTTTTTTTTTTTTTTTTTTTTTTAAGGAGAGAGGCATAAAAGGAAAGTAAAAACACATATTTATTCTAATTTTTAACAGAGGTGGGATACGGAAAACAAACGGAGTTTACCTTAGGTGGGTAAGGTGACTTTTCAAACTATGAGTAGATAAAGTAATTTTGGGACAAACCACATGTGGGTTTACTATAATTTCCAATCCTACATTTAAATTTTTTTATTATTAAATTTATTAATCCAATCCTCGTTTAACCAAGTGTTTCTTTTATGTTTTTTAAATACTCAATCCTTATCCCATCTCATGAACTTAAAAAAATTTGAGAAGTAATGTTATTTGATCAAGATAAAACAAAAATAATTTCACAGAAGAATACCAAGTAAAAAGCTTTTGACCACATTTCTGAAAAAAAAATAAATATTGGCACTTGAAACTTTGCGTATCACATTAATGGCCTGTTTGGAAGTTTAGAGAGGGAGGAGAGTAGAAGGGGGTAGAGGGGAGGAGAGTAGTGGGGAGGAGAATAGAAGAGAATGGTTATCCTCTACTTTATTTGGATGTTTTTATGTTAGGAATGCTATAAGCATATGGATAATAATTGTTGTATTGAGATTTAGTTAGTTAGTTAGTTACAATTCCAAGCATGTTAATCACATTTAGCACATGTTGGAATTATTAATACAGATGGGGAATAATAGAACCTAGTTAGTTAGTTAGTTAGTTACAATTCCAAGCATGTTAATCACATTTAGCACATGTTGGAATTACTAATGCACATGGGAAATAATAGAACCATTAGGATGAGGCCATGTGGACCAATGAGATTAGAGCTAGTCTCCTATAAATACATGATTGTAATCCAATATGAGGAATGAAGAATAAACCAATTTGTTAGTGCATTTCTCTCTCTTAATCTCTCTCTTTCTCTATGGAGGGTGACTACCTCGAATTAAGTCAATTTCCCTACAATTCCCATCCATTCCCTTATAATTCCCATCAATCTCCATTAGGAAACACCGGGTTCCTAACAAATGGTATCACAATTTGTTAGTGCATTTCTCTCTCTTAATCTCTCTCTTTCTCTATGGAGGGTGACTACCTCGAATTAAGTCAATTTCCCTACAATCCCCATCCATTCCCCTATAATTTCCATCAATCTCCATTAGGAACCACCGGGTTCCTAACAAATGGTATCAAAGCCGTTGATCCAGAGACGGGCAATTTTGATGAAAGAAAACTTTTGAAAAAAATACAAGGATTGTTGAACAAAGCTTTAGAAGAATCTAAGGATATTTCAAAGAAGATGAAGGCCTTGGATGAATCTAACATGGCCATGAAGGAGGAGCTCTCAAGATTGCAAGAGGGTCTCGAGAACATGACGGAAGAGGAGTTACAATCTCTTGATTCAATGAAACTCGAAGAACAAATCAAGTTCCAAGAATCTACTACTATTGTTGCAAGCCGAGATGTTGATTTTTGTGTCAAAGTGGATGATGATATACATGTACATGCTGCCCTTGAAGTTCAGTCGAAAGAATCAACAAAGAAGGTGATGATGATCGTCCAAGAACCCATTCTTGATGCACCAATGGAGGCTTCCATTCAAGAGTCTATGATTCAAGAATTGGCAATCCAAGTGTCGGTGATCCAAGAATCCAAGATACAAGCTCCAAGAATTCTAATGGTTCTAGAATCAAATGAGGTCTTGAGGATACTAGAACATTTCAAGGTTCAAAGAACCAATGAGACCTTGAAGATTGAAGAACCATTGAAGGCTCAAGACTTTGAGCAAAGTTTGAAGATCTACGAAGAAGAAACCTTCATGTGCACCGGACCGCTTGTCAAAGAGAAATGCATGAATATGGTGATCAAAATGTCACTACAGTATTGGTCCATTGGAAGATCTCCTTTGATGAAGATGTTATTTCACAACAACACCTTGTGGGCAAGGTGTTTTCAAGGGGAGGGAAATGTTAGGAATGCTATAAGCATATGGATAATAATTGTTGTATTGAGATTTAGTTAGTTAGTTAGTTACAATTCCAAGCATGTTAATCACATTTAGCACATGTTGGAATTATTAATACACATGGGGAATAATAGAACCTAGTTAGTTAGTTAGTTAGTTACAACTCCAAGCATGTTAATCACATTTAGCACATGTTGGAATTACTAATGCACATGGGGAATAATAGAACCATTAGGATGAGGCCATGTGGACCAATGAGATTAGAGCTAGTCTCCTATAAATACATGATTGTAATCCAATATGAGGAATGAAGAATAAACCAATTTGTTAGTGCATTTCTCTCTCTTAATCTCTCTCTTTCTCTATGGAGGGTGACTACCTCGAATTAAGTCAATTTCCCTACAATCCCCATCCATTCCCCTATAATTTCCATCAATCTCCATTAGGAACCACCGGGTTCCTAACATTTTAAAATTAGTAAGGGAGGAGGGAGTAATTAGCCCTTCCTCTTGTTTGGATGTTTTAAAAATTAGGATGGAGAGTAGAGGAAATGATTTAAATAGTCAAATTTACCCCTATTTGAAAATGGATTTGCAACATTGGTCTATGATTAATTTATCAGTTTTGTAAAGTCTTGAACTTGATTATCATTCATCCAAATCTTAGAATATGTTAGTAAATTTTTTTGTTCATTTTCTTGGCAACCACACACACAATACACCCAAAACAAATCGAACAATCAATTCCTAATTTTATCAAATCTGCAATCACAAATCAAATAACTTTTTAAACCAAAGCCTCTACAATGCATTGACATAAAATTCTCACTTAATTCAACACTTCCACAAATCAAAACCCCCAAATTATTTTTCAAAATGTCCATTATTAACACCATGAAATCATTCTTTTGAAATAGAAATAAAAAATGAAATTTAACTCAGAATTATGGACATGATTGTATAAAAAAAAAGAATTATGGACATGAGAAAAAGAACCAAAAACACTGGGTCTATGCGAGCAAATCAAGAGAGTTGGTTTAGATCCGGCCATGGAGAGAGAGAGAGAGAGGGTTTGTGCGTATGATCTAGGTTTAGCAAAAAAGAAAAAAAGAAAAAAAAGAAACCATTAGAGCTTGAGTCATTGACGTTTCTTTTATATGATTTGGGTTTGTTTGTTTGTTTGTTTTAATTTATTTTTTATTTATTTCTTTGGTTACTTTTGTGGGTTCCTTCAAATAAAAGTCAACCTCGTTAGATCGAACCTTCCTTTCTTTTCTTTCTATTCAGATTTGATTTCTTTTTTCTAACTCAAATCAAAGTCAGCTGCATGATCCTTCTCTGCTGAGGCTGCGAAGGTTGATTGTAGCCTCCTCTGGCTCTCGCCGAAGTTGACGCCGATGATGACGACGCCATGTTATTCGGCCAAATCCGACCAGAATCTCAGAATCCAAACACCTTTTACACAAAAGCACAAATCTAAAACAATGAAGCTTCAATCAAAGCAAACAAAAACAATGCAAAGAGAAACTGCTTCTATGCTTATCAGATGGTTGAGAGAGATAGAGAGAGCGATGGCTAAGCTTCTGAATCTAACATTTGCAACAGCACAAAGAGAATTGGCGAAAAGGTGATGAAGCTGAGAAAGCTAAACAACAATGAGATTCAATTTTTTTTTTTTCATTCACCTTAAATTTTCTCAGGAAACAAACAAAGATTATTTATATAATTGGTTTGTACTTTTGTTAATTTAGAAATGGTAAATTGGGGAATTCATTTGGTCAATAATTTATCTATTCAACTCTCCCTCCAAATCTCTCAAATTTGGGGGAATTAAAAATGAGAGGTTAGAGGTAGTTGAAACCCCTCTAAAGCTCTCCAAACCCCTCCTCCTCCTTCCTTAAAAAACTTCCAAACAGGGTAATTGAATTACTCTACTCCCCCTCTTTTTAAACATCCAAATAGACTATAAGTAAATCCTGTGGAAGCCCAAAAGAACTACTAATGAACCAATGTTAGAATGACATATGCATCACAAGATTCATTTAATATCATATTTATATGCAGCAAATACAATCTCACTCTTAACATGACTGCCAGTCACCAATCCATATCTACACTTCCAACACCACCACGCCTAGCTTACATCAAGATCACTCATTAACGCTAGGATACTAGTACACTGGCATTGCACCAACACTCGATCGGACACTCATACCTCATATTACTCCATGTTGCTCATTGCAAGACCAATTTAAAAATTTCCTTGTACTGCGGTTGAGTCATGTGCATTTTTTCCTTGAAGCCTTTTTGGAATCTAGCCCAGCCATGTAATTTTCTTCATGTGAAGACGACAGTGAAAATAAGTAAAAAGATTACTTTTGTGAGAAGTTATTTGGGATTACTGTTTTTGTTTGAACCTTTTGGAGTTTAGATTATTTACTTATTTTAGATATTAGATGAATTATTATGTGATTTGGTTTTGAGACTAAAAGATTTTTATCATGGGTTAAATATGGACCTTTTGAATTGGAATTTTTGAGATGTGATGGTCAGAACATGTTTTAGGATGGCCTTGTATTGGATAAGTTCAAATGCTTGACAAACAATTGAATCTTGAATTTTACTAGTAAAAATTTTCATTAGCTTAAACAATAATTTCTTGTTTTCAAATAAAGTAAGAAACAGAGAGAGGTTTACCTTCTATTTCGCAACAAGTTTGGCTTCTGTATAATTCTACTTGCATGTTTGTCTCTCACGGTGTAATTAAAATTTTGAAATCCAAAATAATCCCAACAAACTCTATAGCCAAGTTAGTTGATGTTTTCTGATGAAGCCAAATTTGTCAGTCGATAGGTTTGTTCAGATGGAGTATGACCAACTGAATCTGGATTCCTGTACAAGATTAGAAGTAGTGTTTCTCTTGTAAAGGTCACCATCATAGTGCTAGCCTATGAGCCTCCGATGACAAAGTCAGATATCTTAGAGAGAGAGAGAGAGATAAGGATAAATATTGAGAGTATCGTATCTTATATTTTTGTACCTTTGTTTGAGGTTTGATGTAGTTTATATAGTTGTTTGCTTTTCTAGCCGTTGGAGTTCTTCAATGGTAGCCTTAATGGCTTTGGTAACGCTTTTGGTGGTTTATTGTGGTGCTTTCAATATCTGTCCAACAGTCATGCTTGATTTATTCATCCGTTTAGTAACGGAAAACGTATTTAATGTGCCTTTATGGCTCTTCCATCATCCAAAGGCCTCTCTAGACGAAGGGAATTTCTTGATTTATCATTTGCCCCATATTTCGTGATCTTCAAGTGCTCATACTGATGAACTTAGGAATATGATAAGTTGTTTCATGCTAGCAGTGGCCTCTGATTTTGTATTTTTCGCATTTAATACAATGTGACAGCACTACATGCGACATGGCCATGTGTTGTGTGTTGGTCGGTTGGACGTAGGCACGTCTCTCGATGAGGCTTTTGGTTTTCCTGCGCCTTAGTTTTTTGGAGGCATTTATAAGCCTTTTTGCTCCTCTTTCATCTTCCTTATGCCATTTTTTTTTTTTTTTGCAATTGTTTTCTGCAAATCTCTTCTTCTCCAAGCTAGAGCTTCCTAGGCCCTCTTTTCTTTAGGTACCATCTTCATTAAACCCTTTTCACTTTCTTTTTGATGTATTAATGGTAGATTTTTTTGAAGTTAGGAACCTTTGTCCCTCCATCTCTTTCTTTTTTGCTCACCTAGGAGCTTTTCTCGAAACTTCAAGTGGCCATCGCCTCCACGTTGGTCTTTCTGTTTCTAGGGATAGTGCATTTAGACCAGTTTTGACCGATTTGTACCCACTATTGCATCGATCTTTAAATCGGTACCGTCTATTTTGTGAAATGTCTATGGAAGGGAGAAGAAGGTTTGTTGTTAGGTTGAGTGAGCTAGAGACAAGTTTATCATCTAGTGATAAACCTGTGGAAATGGGGATAAATACTGCTGCTTCGAAACCTTCGTCCTCCAAACCCTCTTCTTCAAAACCCTCATCTTTTACTAAGCCCAGGTCCTTCCATGCCTTTAAAGAATCGTGCTGTTTGGACGAAGAGACACTCTTTAGGTTTAGGGATAGGTTTCAATTTCCAAATGAAACTGAGATTCATCTTCCTCGTGAGAACAAAAAAGCTTGTGTCTTTACTCATGGTTAGGTTTGTTTTTATGAAGCTGCTTTTTTGTGTAGCCTTAGGTTCCTCATTCATCCCTTCATAATGGAGCCCTTTCACCATCTTAATATTGCTCTGGGTAACTCATGCCGAACTCCTGGCGGATTGTCATTAGTTGCATGACAATTTGGTTGATCGTAAATGATGGGGATATGATTAGGATGAATGAGCTTTTACACTTGTATCGTCTCAAGGAGTCTAAGCAGTTTGGGTATTATGAGCTTGTACCTTGGGATAGGAAAGCTAGGCTCATAGTTGATTTCCCTTCGTCCTTTCGACATTGGAAATCTAAGTTTTTCTTCGTCTCCAGTAGTGGTTGGGAGACTTCGTCTGATGATTTTCAGGGTGATATCCCTAAATTGCTACGTAGGTGGGAAGTCCCAAAACTTGGTGCATTGTTTCTTTGAAAAAACTCTTAACTTTTTCTTGTTGCTATTTAATATGATTTTGATCTTCGTCTTGTGTGCTTGCCTTTCAGTCATTGTTCGTCCAAAGTTGAAGAGCAGATACAAAGGACGGGTTAAGGTGGCTTTTGATTATGCGAAGACTATTAACGATTTTAACGATCTTATTGACCCTCGTACTATGTATCATCATTTCCTAGGAGTCAAGCCTTCTCCTTACTTTTTGAGGTCTTTGTTGATGTAGATACTGTATTTTGTCCTTCATAGATTTGCATGGATCTCGAAAATTCCAAAAATATTAACTTTTCCCCATGGGGTTGTGGAAACATCTAGATTAACGTGGCATAACCCGTTTGGGCATCGGAGCACTCGAAGTGCCTTTTGAGGCCGAATTAACCAAAATGCTCCTAGTCAACCCTAGGTTAACCGAAGTCAAAGATGGTCAAAATTATCCCAAAACAATATTTTTCATGTTTTTACATCAAACTCAAGCTACTTGAAAATTTTCATTAACTTTGACCAAGTTTGACTCAAGGTTAACTCCTAGGCACTAGAAACCCTAATTTTGATCTGATTGTCAGAATGGGTTGGGGCTAGTATCATTGTAAAGATTATCAAATTCCCTTTCTAATAACTATTCATGGGTTGAAATTGGAGTTAAAACGGTTAAGATATCTTTTAAATCGTGTGAAGCGCGTTAGCACGCTTCTCGCGGTCATAACTTTTGATCCAACCATTGGAATTTCAATTTCTTTAGTGTTCTGCAAACTAGACATCTAGAAATTTCTAGCGATACCAAGATTAGCTTAATCAAAGTCTAGGAAGACCTTCAAATATGTAATCAAAGTTGGGTGGGACAAGACAAAATTGCTGATGTCATTGAATCGAGCCCAACGCACACTAAAGGGCCGCCGGAGCTAACTTAGTGGCTACCAGGAGTTGAAGAGTCATAAATAGCCTATAAATGCCCCCAGACCCCCCTCAGACACAAAAAAGAAAAAAAGAAAAAAAAAAGGATTTTGGGCATTTTAAAGCACTCTTCTAGGCAGATTCTCTCTTTTTTCCTCTCTAAATTCTCTCCCAAATACATAAAAAGGTAGTGTTCTTACACTCTTTTCCCTCTCCTTCGTCTTAGAACCTTGGATTTAAGGTTTTGGGGTGTAGAGATAGCTTTTTAGTGGATACACCCTTTGCTTTTTCTTGCTTTATAATATGCTTTATTGCTTTTCCATAGTATGTTTCTTGCTTTATCTTGTTTCCTAGCATGTTTTATAGCTTTTCTAGCATGTCTCTTTGCTTTCTAGTACATTTTATTGCTTTGATAATGTTGGCCTAGCCTTCTTGGGTTAGGATATGCCTAAATACCTTGTTTGTGCTTAGATCTACATGCTTAGGTGCTTTACACCTTGTTTCCATGCTTTATGCCACGTTTATGCTTAGATCTATATGTTCATGTGCTCCTTACCATGTTTATACTTAGATCTACACGTTGGATGCTATGCTTTGTGCTTTTATAGCCTTTTATTTCTTGTTATGCCTTTTTCTTGTGTTTTGGCCTTTGGATAGGATGTCGGTCTAGATCTTGCGGTCTAGACCTACATCCATACATCTAGGCTTACATCAAAGGGTTTGGATACTTTCCTTAAGCAAGTGTATGCTTGCTTGCTTTTATACTTTGGTTCCATGTTTGTTTGGCTAGATCTAGATTCTTGCCATGTTTTATGCCCTTTGTGGGTTTGTGCTTGTTGGCCTTTGGGACCAGTCGCTTGTTTGGTTGCATCCATCCCTCCTGTGGTTTGTTTGGATTCAACCATTTGTGAAAACACATCTCTATGACGTGGGTTTGCTTGATGCATACCCTTCTCCACTTTGTGTGATGATATGCTTGCCTTGCTTGCTTTGTGCCATCCCGTTTGGCTCTCTTTGTTTCTTTGCATCTTTGCACATTTGCCTATATGTTCATACATGTGTCCTTGTGTGTGCTTCTTTGTGTCATCAAGCCTAATTCCTAAAATCTTGTGCGGGTTCACACCCTCCTTGATACACGAGACCCCGAGTCCCTTTTAGGAATTTTGCTTGATGGCACGCGTGTCGTCCATACTCCAATCTCATGGAATTGTGGACACCCGATCCAAACCTACATTTTTTCCTCTAAGGAAACCTTCTTTGTCTGATAACATACTTATTTGCCCCTATTTGGCTCCCTTTGTTAGTTTGTCCTTTCATATGCTTTCTTTCTAGCTATTTCTTTGCTTTTCAGTTGGCTTGTTGTCTTTGATTGTTGCATGTACATGCATGGAGCAAGGATACTTGGAGCAAGAACACAATCTCCTAGGCCCGAGCAAAAAGGGCAATGATGCAAGCGAGAAGACACAAGCCCAAAAAAGGCAATGTTTAGTAGATTTGCTTTTCAGTTGGCTTGTTGTCTTTGATTGTTGCATGTACATGCATGAAGCAAGGATACTTGGAGCAAGGACACAATCTCCTAGGCCCGAGCAAAAAGGGCAATGATGCAAGCGAGAAGACACAAGCCCAAAAAAGGCAATGTTTAGTAGATTAGGAGGCCTAGCCTCTCCGAATGGTCTTCTCTTTCTCTCTCTAGCCTTCTTTAGATCCATGTACTAGGGTTTCTTTTTCCTTGTTCCTTGCTTGGGCCGCTTCTCTAGGGTATGGCAATGTCTATTTTATATTTCCTGTACCTTGCTGGGCGATACCCTTGGGATGTTAGTGATGTTTGCTTTACTTTCTTGCTCTATGTGATAGCATTATGCATGATGCATGTATATTTATATATGCTTGCTTGTGGGTGATTGTGCACTTTGTATGATGGACTCTCATGATTAGGAGAGTGACTTTCTCTAGTCATGAGTGCTTTTGACCTTGTAGTGCGGGTATGCGCTCAAGGCACTTGCCATAGGTGCATATTCACGCTATATTGTGAATGTGATCATCACGGTGTAATTGTCTTGATCCATGTCACCTAAGTGACATTGGTTTCCCTATGTATGCGACACACATCAATATGCTTGATGCTTTGAGGTACTCTGGCTCGTCTTAGTACGAGCATGTTGGCACGCACTATACACATAGGCACGAAACCCTATCGGTGCGCCATAGTGCACCAAATGCGAAACTCTGCAAGATTTTTGCCGTGAAAATGGGGCACCTTCATTGTCGAATTCTCACAACAAAAGCTTGGTGAGAATAGTGTTTTGTGTGCTATGACGCACCTAAGGCAAAGTGCTGCCGAATTTTTGCCATGAAAATAAGGCAAAATTCTTTCGGATTTTTGTCATGGAAATTTGGCAATGATTCCAAATATACTAGCAAAGCATCAATCAAGATCAAAAATTAAGATTTTACCAAAATAAAGGACTGTCTATGGACAAACGTTGTGGGGTGCCTAACACATTCCCCACACGTAACCAGACTTCCAAACTCAAGAATCAAGATTTTTTATCCGTCCATATTAGATTAGGAAAAATGACATTTTTCTTAAATTAGGATTGGTAATAAAATCAAATAGAGTCAGGTGACCAATCACACCTTAGAAAAAACCAAATGATTGGTGGTGACTTCACTTACCTTTAGTAATCCGATTAAAATTGACCCGATTTTGTCACATACACCAGAGTTCTACCCTTCTTCACAGCACCTAAGCTCCAAACCCGCATACACACCCTATGTACGCTATCAAAGGGCATGCGAGCATCGCGGCAATGGGTGGTCGACTGTCGTGAGTGTGTGCGCAAGGGGGAAAGATGGATAAAATTGGAGTTGCCACCTAGTTATATGGTCTAGGAACCATGAATATAGCATCCTTTCAAGGAAGGACCTTTGATCTTACTACCAGAGTTTAGGTTCGGAGTTTAGGTACGCTCTTGGGAAGGTGTTAGGCACCAAAGATTGCCCAACCCTAAGGTTGGCCTCCCATCATTGTGTCCTATATTTTAACCCTATTAAAAACTATCTAAATACTTGTATTCTAGACTCACACACACACTAACATACATTTAACAAACAACATGACATCTTTAACCCTAAACATACTTATCCATCTATCCAAACAAAAGAAACCCTAATCATACATCTAACATATGAATAACCCTATCTAAAACAAAACAAGGCAGCAAGCATAATCATCAAACAAAACATATCAAACACAAAATGTTAACATATTAGAAACCCTACTCATACATCTAAGAAAACCTAACACAAATGCATGAACATTGCTAATGCATGACTTACCCTTTTACTTACCTCTCAGCAGCATAGCACTTATGGCATCAATGCATGAACATGTGAATGAATGGCATTAAAATGAAGAAACCCTAGACTAAACCCTAATCTAGACATGTGATAACAAACATGCATGTTAAAAGGATTAGCAATCACTTTATAAGGCTTAAAAACATGTGAAAAGTAGGCTATGCAAACAAACATTTGAAAGTAGAATCAAAACAAACAAAAATTAGGGTTTTCTGGGTAACGACATCACGCACGCTAGAACAGGTCTGCGTACGCATAAGTTCAGCTTCGTGCGCAGGCTAGATCATGCGTACGCATGTAGACACTTGATTTTGCACCCATAATTTATTCTTGGAAGATTGCTAGAGTGACCATTCATATACCTAAAATTTAGAGTTGCATTACATGCATTAATTCGTTCATTGCATATCATAAAAATGATCTTGAGATTCTAACGGTCGCAATGGTATGTCCGATCCCTAAAACGGGCTGTCAGATTGAATAATATCACATAATCAAGTTTTCACGGCCTACATGCATTTTGTTAGGGTGGAACTTATCACACGTGATTAATTTAAATTAACTCTGATTGGTTAAACAATTAAAATTAATTAAATAATTTTTTGATTGGTTGTTGGTTATGTAAAAAATAAGCCTGCTTACGTGGGAATAAAGTGGATAATCAGATAACAAAGAAGTTGTGGATAATTAAGTCTGTTTTAGAATATTTATCTATCATATAATTATCACTTTAAAGACTTGAATATCAAGAAAAAGGGATTAATTTTTAAAATACGAATAAAAAACGCGTCTAGGTGCAATTTCCAGCTAAAAAATCCTCAAAAAAGGAGTCCAAATCGAACCAAAACTCAAAAGCGGGCCTGTGCCTAGCCCGGCCTGAGAACCTCCTGATTGAGATAAAACTTATCTTTTTGGAATTTTTAGAGATAAGGACGCATTCCAATTCATATCTGATCTGATTTAGCTTATTTTTTAAGCATCCGAACCTTTATAAATAGAGGAAAAAGATCAGAATTCAGGGCCCTTCTTTTCTAACTGCTACACTCCCCTTATGTTAAAGACATTTTAGAAGTTTTGGCTTTAAGAATTTCTTTTTTGTAAGTAAAGTATTTTAGACCTCAAAGAAGTGAAAATTTCTTTGATTTCTAAAATATTCTTCTATTGAAGGGTACGCTCATGCAATAGGTATTTTCAATCTTATGTTTATTTTTCTTTTCCATTAATTAATATGTTGTGATTGTTCACTGCATGAATTTGGTTAATATATGTTTGATTTTATTATGTCTTGTTCTTAATTCATATTTGCCATGTTTATATGCTTAGTTGGAATTTTCTTTGACGTGTTCTTTAGTTGATTAACATGTTTTAATTCTTCTTTGATATCAGAATCTGTAATTAAACACCAAAACATTATTTTTAAATAAAAATAGATCTGTATTTTCACTAAATACAAATCTATAATTTTTTTCAAGTAAAAAATAGATCTGTATTTTTATTAAATATAGACCTAAATATTTTTCTGGTCATAAAACGGATTTGTATTTTCATTCAATATATATCTGAAAATTTTTCTAAAATAATTTTTTTTCTTAAATGAAAATTGCAAATTTTGAATTTTAAAGAATGAATTAATAGTTAGGGTAAAGTTATTTTTTTATGTCATTCCATGAATATGTGATGCATGCATAATAGATTTGAATTATGAATATGAATCCTCTTTTAAAAATCTCATTTTTTTATCCTTTACAAAATAGATTTGATTTTTATTAACAAAATGTTTTTATCCTTTACAAAACAGATTTGATTTTTATTAACAAAATCCCATTTTTTATCCTTTAAAACAGATCTGATTTTTATTAACAAAATCCTTTTTTTTTTATCCCTTACAAAACATATCTGATTTTTATTCATCAAACCCCCTTTTTTTATCCCTTACAAAACAGATCTGATTTTTCTTTAAAAAGAGGACATATTCATAAGACTAATTTGTTTAAATTAATTTTTGTCAAGAAAGTGTTTGCTACATGTATCATAGCATATCATTCAACATCATACAAAAGGGTATATAATGGTCATTAGAGTCTAGAAGACCAGACTCTGTTTGGGTGGAATGGGTGCCTAACACCTTCTCATTCTGTAACCTAGCCCCCGAACTTAGGTTTTCTTGGATAGGTAGACTAGTGTTTTGTCTTTTGTTTTTGGTAGAATGTAACTAGGATCAAAGCTTTGTAATTTTTACATAGATTGTATTAGGACCAAGGCCTTGTAAAGTTATTCTACCATGATGTAATTGTATTTCCATAGTCGATTAATAACATTCAAGGAATTTTTGGACATATAATTGTATTTTATTTTTTCTTATATTTTTGTATAAAAAAAATAAGTGGCGAATCCACATAAATATCCAAAAGAGAGGTGCCTTAAGCACCTGAATCTCTTTTTTGAGAGCACCCTTTGCGGTCTCTCACAGTGGCAACTCCATTGGGGAGGTCAAGGGCTAAGTTTCGTATTAGACTGTAAGTGACCAATTATATACCCTTGTGTTTTGTATGATGTTTTTGTTTGTTTGGTTGTTTGGTTGTTTGTGTCTTGTAATGTTTGTGTGATATTTTATTTGAATTTGCCATGTTGATTGTTAAGAGCTTTCCCTAACTGTCATAGTGTATACCATCAAAACAACAAATATGTATGCACTCATCTCAACATATGGTGGTAGTAACCATGGATCACTGGTCTTCATTAGATTTGGGTACCCAATGGCGAACTCACCAACTCATAGCCTAAAGTCACTAGATCATTTCTTGTTGACTATAAAGGATAGACCATGCCGTTTAGACCAGTGTAATGTTCACTAAATTACAAGTTGGGAGGTGTAACATCCTAGCTATGGGAAACAATGAAACAACAAACCCACCCTACAATGTAATGACTTAGAACTTACCCTTAGACCGGTCCATGTTAAAATTGCATTGCATTTTGTGTGTGTTTGTTCGGTTGGTAGATTGATATAGATGGGGACCTAGCTTTGTTTGACCCACCCAAGCCTTTTCTTAGGGGAGAATTTGGTCAAGATCAGAGGGAAGACTCCAAAGAGAACCCAAGACTGACATTTAAGCTAGTAGTTCCAGTTCCAAGCCTACCACAGTATTGAAGCCCGTAAGCATAGAAGGTACTCCACAGTTGCAACATCACAATCCCATTTTTGACTTACAAGACAGCCTAAGCCACAAGAAGTCCAAAGACTCCATCACTATGGTGGAAAGGGGAGAGCATCCAAACACTGAAGAACCCATGAACACTCAAGAGCTACTAAACACCATGATAGCTAGTCAAATCCAATTGAAGGAAGACATGAACCTTATCGTACAACAATTTTAGAACTTGAAGGGTGGCTAAGAGGAAAACAAGACCGATCATAATCCCCTAACCATGGAGGGTGAAAAGAAGATTAACAAGACGATAAACAAGATGGAAGAGATGATCAAAAGAGCCTGCAAGAGGGAAGACCTTATGGACTACCAATCACCCTCACTTTTTCCTGATGTGAGATTGCCTCCCAAGTTCAAGATGTCGACCTTGGACAAGTTTGGCAGGACTAGCTGCCCAAAGTCCCATTTGAAGATGTACATGGGGGCTATGCAACCCCTAGGAGCAATTGAAGAATTACTTGCTCAAATGTTTCAAAATACCTTTATTGGAGCCGCTCTTAGGTGGTTCCTCAACCTAGATGATGCTAGAGCAAGGAGTTGGGAGGACATCTACCGCGAGTTTCACAATCAATACAACTACAACATAGAGGTAGATGTGATGAGGAGAGATTTAGGGACCACTAAACATGAGCTGAAAGAATCTTTCCCTACCTTCATTACCAAGTGGAGGTCCAAAACTGCACAGATGATGAATAGGCCAAGTGAAGAAGAACAATTAACCATGGTTGTAAAAAACTTGTTGCCTATATACCATAAGTATTTGTTTGCTCAATATTTTTTCGAATTTTAAAGCTTTGATTACTGCTGGAACCCAAATTGAGGATGCAATAAATAATGGCACTATAAAAAATGAGGACCCACCAATGTTTAAAAAGAATTTAGGATCTAGTTCTAAAACTATAGAAATTTCTAATATATACAAAAATGATCCTTACCAACTTATTGCCCTTATTGCCCCCATGCAAATATCACAAGGGCCGCCTCCGAGGCCTAGGAGAGAATTTCATGAGTTGTATATGCTTATAAGTCAAGTGTTTGGAAAACTAAAAGCAAAAGGGTTGCTAAAACCCTTAGACCTAAGACCAATCCCAACCCATTACCTACAAGATTTGATGTGAGTAAAAGGTGTGCCTACCATCAAGGCCCTAGCCATGACACTGACAAGTGTTTTGGCATTCGTCATGCAATTTAGGATTTAATGGACACCAAGGTGATTGCACTGCCTACAAGGCCTAGCATCACTAATAATCCCTTGTCCAACCATAATTTTTGGAGAAGACCGATGATTAATTGCTTGATGACTAAAGAAGAAGGAGAAAAGGACCCATCTGAGTTGATTTGTGACTTACCTGAGTACTTTATGACGACATGGGAAGAGTTGATTGGTATGACATCCACTGCAGGGTATGATATAAGAAGTGAATATGTTACAGAAACCCCAAATTACCCAACTTCCACATATAGGGGGAGACACTTCAAACCCCAATCAAACTACCCAACATCCATAAATGGAGGGAGACATTTTAAACCCCAATCAAGTTACCAAACACCTACATATGAGGGGAGACACTTAACAACCCAACAACCACATACGGAGGGAGACATTTCAAACCTCAATCAAACGACCTAACATCCACATATGGGGGGAGACATTTCAAAGCCCAAGATACCAATCCAAATGACCCATCAAAAATTGCCCACATCACAAGGGGAGGAGACACTTCAAACCCCCTCATTTGGAGACAGACAACCTAATAGAAGCCTTAAATAAATCTACCCAACAAACACCCACTGAAGAAGATGAGGTCCTCATGCAGTTGCAGAAGACACAAGCCAATATATCTTTATAGGGTTTACTCATGGCCTCATATAAGCACTGCCGGAATTTGGTAGACCTTAATCAAATCCAAGTCCCTACTACTTCTCAAGATCTGAATGCTATGATTGGATTTATAAGTAGGAAACTCACTATTTCTTACTATGACAAAGATTTGACGAAGAAGGGGAAGCATCACAATGACCCATTGCACATTACTATAGATGCCAAAGGCAATAGGATCCCAATGGTCCTAATTGACGATGGAAGCACCTTAAATGTTTGTCCTTTATAGACTATAAGTTGCCTGGGCCTAAGCATTGAGGATTTTGTGCCAATTGAACAGCATGTGAAAGCATATGACAATAGTAGAAGAGACGTCTTGGGAACCGAGACACTAGAGCTCACCATAGGGCCAATGATCAAGAAAGTGGAATTTCAAGTGTTGAACATAGCTTCGTGCTTCAATATGCTCCTTGGGCGACCATGGATCCATGATACAGAGGCCGTACCTTCATCCCTATACTAAAAGGTTCAATTTCCACATGAAGGAGCCATAGTTACTATATATGGTGATACTTTGACTATAACAAATCCCATTTTTGGTATTGATTCTGAGAGGTATTGATTCTGAGAAGGAGCCATTGACCTTGGATGGCTTTGAAATTAAGAAGCCTAGTTTTGGAAGAAGAGAAGAAGAGGTTGAAAGGATTCCCATGGACTTCGCTCCCTTCAACGATAACAATAGGGTTGCCATGATGAGAAAAATGGATTATATTCTAGTGATGAACTTGGGGAAGACTGTGAAGAAGGCAACTGCTTAAGTTCCAATAATTCCTACAGCCACCCCACCTTTTGGGCTAGGTTATAACCCTACTGATGATGACTTGCTAGAAATGGAGGTGAGAAGAATGGCCCGAGCAAACGCCAAAGCAAAGGGACTCCCTTGTCCCCTCGAACCCTTAAAGGCTTATACTCCCACATTGAATGGGAAATTTGTCAAAGTTGTAGATAGTCAACGCTACTGGGGATTCCTTGAACCGAGATACAATCTTGAGTTGAAAACAGTGGTGCCTAGGTTTGAGTTATTCTTTGATTGTAACAATAAGCTTCCAGAACTGAGGAAGGAAGACACAAATTGGGTCCCAACTGATTGGGTTGATTACATGGACCTTGATGTAATGATTACGCTTCTGGGAGATGCAATCTGCAATATAAAAGAAGAAGAGTACTGGCAAGCTTGCCAACATGTATTGAAAAGCCCGTATGAAGCAAGAACAAATGATGGAGATGAGGAAGGGGGAGAAGCCCCTAGTGATGATGATGAAGGTAGCAACAGTAAGAGTGATAGTAGTAGTGATAGTAGCAGTAGTGACGGTGGAGATAGTGAGGACAACAACAACAGTGATAGTGATAGTGATAGCAACAGTAGTGAAGATTATGATAGCCAATATAGTGGCAATGATAGGGGAGATCCGCCTAGTGATAGAGAAGATGAAGATATAGGATCTTTCTATGAAGACCACTTTGATGATGACGTGGACTACTATGATGGAGATATAGAGGATGATGCCAAAGCTGGGGATATAGATATAAAAGATGGTACAGAAGCTGAAGATGAAGAAAATGATCTAGAAGTTGAAGGTGAATATGTAGGAGATGATATAGGAGTTGAAAATGAAGAAGTGGAGGAGGCTGCAAAAGCAAAAGGTATAGATTATGATGATTACTCCTATGGGCGGCCCTCAGATTGAAGCTGCATTACTGATGTTAGTTTAAGATCAGGCCCTTGATATGACAAGCATGGTGGAGAAATTCCTGAGTTATGGTTATTCCACAATTCAGAACTTGGCTCACTAACCCCATACACTGAGGAAGAAGATGACATAGATGCTAGATTGGCCACATTAGATAGAAAGTTGATGATCCACAGTTTCAGAAACTTAACACTAGAGAGTCTTGAAGGTAAAGATGAGGGAATGGAAGGGAATGAGTCAGAATACCTCCCCCAATACATCCACCCAAGCAAAAAAGGAAAGCAAGATCTGTTTGGTGAGTGGATGGATAGCATAGAGAATCTAGATGCTTATGTGTCTGACAAGCCCATAGATACGGAGATTGATGGTGAAGGCATAGATTATATGGATGAAGATCCCATGGTACTGATGCTAAGAGAAGAAGGAACTTATTGGGAGCCACCCGCCATTGTTGAACCCATAATCGAGTTGAAGAATTGGGCATGGGAGGGAGCTGCCCACCCCATGGAAGACTCTCTAGAGAAGATCATGACCATTGAGCCAATCACTCCTACCAAAAACATTGTTTCTATCCTTATTAGGTCTGTTTCTTAGAGTCTATTTCTGTTAAGTCTATTGAGTCTGTTAAGAACTCTATTCCTTATAATATGATTTCTGATTCTACTTATTTGTTGGCTTTGAATGTTTTTATTTCAAAAATTAGTAAAGAAACTCTTAATAATAAGGAATTAAAACAAGGTCATGTAGAACCTATAAAAGAAGAAACCTAACCTGTTAACCTGGGAACTGATGATGAACCTAAGATGATACAAATGGGCAACAATCTAACCTCCTTTGAGAAGGATGCATTAGTCACACTGCTGGCAGATTTCAAAAAGGTATTCGCATGGTCATACGATGACATGCTTGGGATTGATACAAATATAGTGCAACGCCGCATTCCAACAGATCCAACCATGAAGCTAGTCAAGCAGAAGTTGAGAAGAATGAAGCCAGAATGAACTCTCAAGATCAAAGAAGAAGTTGAGAAATAGTACAATGCAGGATTTTTGAGGGTGGTCAACTACGTAGAATGGTTAGCTAATGTGGTTCCAGTGCTGAAGAAGGATGGGAAAGTGAGAATGTTTGTAGACTTTCGAGATCTTAATAAAGCTAGCCCAAAAGATGATTTTCCCTTGCCTCACATTGATATCTTGGTTGATAACATAGCAGGACATGCCTTGCTGTCATTTATGGATAGTTTTTTGGGATATAATCAGATAAAGATGGCTCCGGAAGATATGGAGAAGACCTCCTTCATTACTTTATAGGGGATTTTTTGCTACAAGGTTATGCCATTTGGCCTTAAGAATGCTGGTGCTACTTACCAATGTGCAACCACTACTTTGTTGCATGATTTGATCCACAAAGAAGTTGAATTTTATGTTGATGACATGATTGTGAAGTCCAAAAATCTTGAAGGGCACATATCTGCTTTACGGAAGTTCTTCGAAAGAATCCAATTCTATAAATTGCGACTGAATTCGAAGAAGTGCACTTTTGGCGTAATATCCGGAAAGCTGTTGGGGTTTATGGTAAGTCAGAGGGGAATTGAAGTTGATCCTGAAAAAATTAAGGCAATTTTAGAGATGAAGCTTCCAAGGACAGAGAAGGAGATCTGAGGATTTTTAGGAAGGATAACATCAGCAGATTTATAGGCCATTTCACCATGACATGTAAGTTGCTTTTCTGATTGCTCAAGAAATAAGTTCCCACAATATGGAATGAACAACGTCAAGAGGCTTTTGAAAAGATTAAGAATTATCTGATAAAGCTACCAATACTGGTTCCACCGGTACCTGAAAAGCCATTATTGTTGTCTCTCACAACTGCGAATACAGCAATGGGAGCTTTGCTTCTTAGTACATAGAGGAGACTAGGAAGGAGAATGCGATTTACTATATTAGCAAGAAGATGGTAGCTTATGAAGAGAAGTATTCACCACTTGAGAAGACATGTGTAGCACTTTTATGGGCAACTCGAAAACTCAAACATTACATGCTTGCTTTCAAGATCTTATTGATTGTAAGAATAGATCCTTTGAAATATCTAATGGAGAAACCTATGCAAGATGGGAAGAGAGCTAAATGGGTTCTGCTTCTGTCAGAATTTGATAGTAAATATATGACTTAGAAGTCTATAAAGGGGAGAGAAATTGCCGATCACTTAGCCCACTGTTCATTTGAAGAAACTGAAGAAATCTAAGGAGATTTTCCGAATGAGGATATCATGGGGATAGAGTTAGAATCATGGAAGATGTATATTGATGAAGCAATTAATCAAAATGGAAGTGGCATTGGAGTTCTCTTAATTTCTCCAAAAGGGACACACATCCCATTCTTTGGTAGGCTTAACTTTCCTACCACTAATAATGCCACTAAATATGAAGCTTGCATTATGGGGTTACAAGCGGCCCTAGGTCTTGGAGTAAAAGAGTTAGAAGTATATGGTGATTCAGCCTTGATAATTTCTTAGATTTAGAATAGATGGAAGATCAAGGAAGAAAGGCTAATGCCTTATCATGAATGTCTTCAGAAGTTGGCCTCAAAGTTCAGTAAGATTCAGTACCAGTATGTGCCAAGAATGTAGAATCAAATTGTAGATGCTCTAGCAACAATGGCATCCATGATGGATGGAACTAAGGAAGATGAAACTCGACCAATAGTGGTGAAACAAAAAGAAGAGCCAGCTTATTGTATGTCAATAGAAGAAGATGAGGAAAAGAATGGAGAAGGTGAATTTTATTTGGACATTCTACAGTACCTCAAGGATGGGACATACCCAAACTCTGTAGACAAGAATGACCAATTGACCACCATAAGGTTGTCCACTAATTATATTATTTGTGGTGAGAGGCTTTACAGAAGATTATATGACGGAATTCATCTCCTTTGCGTGACTGCCAAGGAAGCATAGCAAATAATTGAAGAGATTTATGAGTCAAGTTATGGGCCACATATGAATGCATACATGCTGTCATGAAAGATAATGAGACAAGGTTATTACTGGATTACTATGGAAGTAGACTGCGCAGCTCATATTCGGAAGTGCCATCAATGCCAAGTCCATGGAGATTTGGAGCACATGCCACCTATGCCATTACACCCATGACTTCACCCTAGTCGTTTTCTACATGGGGAATAGATATTATTGGGAAGATTCTCCCAACAGCATCCAATGGCCATGAATTTATACTTGTTGCTATTGATTACTTCACTAAATGGGTAGAAGCTGCCTTATATTAGGTTTTGAACTCGAAGAAAGTTGCTCAATTTATTTAGGCTAATAGCATTTGTAGATATGGGGTATCGCATGAAATTATTTCAGATAATGGGCTGCATTTCAAGGGAGAAACAGAGAAGTTGCTTCGACAATTCAATATTTAGCACCACAAATCCTCAACCTACTGTCCTCAGACTAATGGAGTAGTTGAGGCTGCAAACAAAAATATAGGATGAATTCTGAAGAAGAGCACGAAGAATTACAAGGATTGGCATCTACAATTACCCTATGCACTTTGGGGGTATAGGACATTAATTTGGTCATCTACAGGAGCCACTCCTTATTCCTTGGTGTACGGGATGGAAGTAGTTCTCCCCATTGAAATGGGTGTTCGTTCTTTGAGAACAGTATTGGAGAGTGAAATCCCTGAGGTAGATCGGTTGCAAAGTAGATATGACCAACTATGCATGATGGATGAGAAGAGGCTCAAGGCCTTGTATCACATTCAAGGTTATCAAAGTAGACTTAGGAAAGCTTTTGACGATAAAGTAAGAACTAGAGATTTGAAGTTGGGAGATTTAGTGCTGAAAGTGATCCGAGCCCCGGTGCAAGAGACAAACGGAAAGTTCAAGCAAAATTGGGCAGGTCCACATATTATCAAGCAGATATACTCTGGGAGAGCAGTAAGGTTGATGGACTTAGATGCAAACTGTTAGGTTAAAATGAATTGACCCCTTGCAATTAATTAATTAATTACCCAAGTCAATTAATTAGATCAAATTTCATGCAATAGCGTGGCAGAACAAACAAATCACTAATTACTAAATTATCTAAATGTAGTAAAAAATAAATTTGACACAGGTGATTTGTTTACGAATGGAGAAAACCATCGAGGCAAAACCCCATCGGGTGATTTTAAGGTCACCACTCCCAAGAATCCACTATTATCAATCACAAGCAGTTACAAGTATAAGGAATTTTACAAACCCTTTGGCCTATCCCGAAATACCAATCTACAGTTGAACCCTTATCCCAATACTCAATTAGACTTGTATTGTAGAGGTAATCATTCCCTTGATGCACAAATCTCAGTATGTGACTAACCAATGTGCACGGATCCTAGTACGTGACTAACTCTAGTAACTTGAAGAGGTTGTGGGCTACAAAATTCTTCAGTTCATCAACAATGAAAATTAGGAAGCTCCTTGGTCACAAAACCCTTGGCATAAAGATGCAGTAACTTCTTTAGAGAGAATAATAAACTAGGTCACTTTCTGCATGCGCGACGGCCTTTAAAATAAGCCTTATATATGTCTAGGGTATTGAGAAAAAAAAAACCCTATACAAATATTTCAGCATGGGCCGAAAATCGGATTTGGAAGTTCTAATTTCGTAAGTCTCAACAGAAACAGCTTGTGTCGAGCTTATGTCAAGCTTCGACTATAAACCTCAATAGAAGTCTTTCTGTCGAGATTGCTATCGAGATTTAATGAATAACTTTTTTTCACTTTTTTCTTGGTCAAATCTTCATGGCTTTAACACTTGACTTGAAAAACATGTTTCTTGAAATCCTAAACCCATCCTAGATCTTCCCAATTACAAGTAAAGTGCATTTTGTCAAAAGATTTTCCAATTACATAAAATATGTCCCTAACAGCCTCCCCCTTTGGAAATTTGTGACAAAACCACAAAAAAAAAAAAAAAAAAAAATTCATGAGAGAAGTCTTAAATCACTAAACTCATAACCATTTGTTGTATTACATAAAAAATTTATCCCTACTAGAAACTCTTGAAAAACTTTGCAAGAAGAGAGTTCATGGCATGATAGACTTTCACAACCTATCTTTCTGAAACACTTAAACAAAACTCATCAAGGCATCATATGTGAAACATAAATAAAGATTGCATACATAAAGAAACATGTGTATAAAGAGAGAAAAGAATCAACACTTGTAGAGGTAGGTGAAGAAGACATACATCAACATATATATATATATATATATATATATCAAAGATAAGCACAATGTATATGAAAATGGTCACAAGACCGATGCACAAGAAGCTACAAGAAGTTCCTATAACAACAAAGGAGGTGAACACTCACTCTAACAAGATGAAACACAAATCCCCCTTACAAAGGCATGTATTTCTCCCCCTAACATGTAGAATCTTAAAAAGAAACCACATTTTCTCCTTATCTATTGAGAAGCTGTCAAGGTCAAACGCAGAAATCTCGATAGAAGAGGTATCTGTTGAGAAGCTATAGAGGATGCAGAAAAGAGGTTTCTCAAGGGGGAAAAACACATAAGATGAGAAAGTAACAAGACGACTACTCAAACAAGCATCCAAGCAACATGTTAAGCACTAAAACCACACCTTAACTCTTGATGCAAAGCATTCCTAGATCCACAAACACACTAAACAAGTCTAACCAATTTTATATTTCAAAAACAAGTTAAGATAGTTTAACAAGTATATATTAATACATGTATCCCTTGTGATGGCCAAAACACATTGTAGCTGCACATGTATCACGAGGAGCAAAGAGTATGCATGTTGTGTGTAAAAACATAACAAGTGTGCACAAGTTTATCATATTATGATGATTTGAGATATGAGAACATCTAATACACTCATACACAATCATTACTGTTTGATGGGGACTATCACCTTTGAGGTACATCATATAACTACTAAATCTCCTAGAAACATGCTTACAATCATATTAAAAGCATTTTGATTCATTTTGCTTTTATTTTTCTTTGCATATTTTTCTTTTAAGCATAGCATGCATAGGCATATAAAAGGGAAAAGAAATACCCAATTATGTTGATAGGCCAAGAATGTATTAACCCCTTGTGATGAATTAATTGATTAAGTAGTCAAGTTTATTAATTACTCAAATTAACATGTAAGATGCGTGGTAGCACAAACAAATCACCAATTAAGCTAAGTATGCAGCGGAAAATAAATTGACACGGTGATTTGTGAAAGTTCAAATATGTGTATAAACACCCTTGAACATTTAGACCCCCAATTTACAACTTAACCAATTCAAGCATTATGTCAAACAACTAGTGTGCGGAAAATGAACATAAGCTATAATATAGAATTGGAAAAACTATCTAAGCCAAATTAAAATCACAACCCACAGCAGATAATAAAAAGGCAAAGATGAAAGGGAAGGAAGATGCAAACACAAAGACAACACGCGATGTGTTATCGAAGAGGAAACCGAAGCCCTCGGCGTAAAACCTTTCCGCCGCCCTCCAAACGGTAAACAATCCACTAGAAAATGTAGTTGGGATATAAGGACAGCAATAGACCCTCCAAGTCTAATCTACCCAGTGCACCTAAGCCCTCCAAGCTGCTTGCTCCAACGAGGTTGCGCCGAACCTTTTTCTTTTCTAGCTTCCCAGATTCCACTACTAGACCGTAGCATCAACCAATGTAGATTGGTTCCTTCCTAACTGCTTCCCAAAAATCCAAACAGCCCTCTCACAGTAATGAATATGGTGAGAACAAGGTTTGGTAAAATGCCTCTCAAGGATTTGACAATGGAGAGGAAGATAGTTGAGGTATTTGGAGAGACTCTAATGTATAGATTGTGGGTGAATCAATCTTGTTTTTCTTTAGGGTTTCTCTCTCAAAATTCTCGCTGGAAGCTCTCTTACAATTATGGGTATAAGGGGTATTTATACTGGAGTGAGAGAGGAATGTGAAATGTAAGGTTTTACAAAACAGGGGTGGCTCGCGGCTTGGCCTCGCGACTTGACTAAGTCGCGAGACCTAGTTGCGAGATAACCGTACGCCCAGTTGTCCTATTTTGTCCTGTAGTGCTCCAGCTAGCATGACTGTTCACCTTTTGGCACGCTTGGCACGTGTGCTGTGTTTGGCGGCTTGAAGCCGCGAGCTACCCGCAAGAGCAAGCCGCGAGTCTCTGTTTTCTTGCACACTCTTGAGCAATCAACACTCTATCTCACTCACTACCCTTACAATAAACCCACCTAAATACAGGGTCACTAAATGCTGAAATACAAGCAAATTTGGTACGGAATAAAGCCAATAAAATGGTTGATTAAATTCAACCTTACAATCTCCCCCTTTGGCTATTCCATGACAAAACCCTAAAGCAGACTCTAGACTTAACATGTGAGTTGTGAACAGTTGAACAAAACTCACTCACACCTAACTCTAGAAGCTGTGAAGCACTTAAATCATAAGAACATGAAACTCCTGAAACACAACAATACACCATGATCATTGTATGCAGAAAAACATGAAATGCATATGAAACAAGCTTAAGGTGATCAAGCAAAGATGAAGTGAAGATTCAAATCAAGGCTTGATCAACCAAGTAATCACCACAAGGTAGTGATCACAGTGCTCATTCACACTTGGAATGAACACTTGAACATACAAGTTAACAAGAACAAGGCAAGATACTTGTATGCTCAACACTCAACCAATGCATAATACACAAAGTATGTGCATCTAGGAACAATCCTACAAGGGCACAAGAGTGACAGTACATAAATCAAAATGCAAGACATTTAGATAGAAGTACTGATTTCAACATAGCATAAAAGGCTGCATTAAGCAAGGTACAAACCATAAAGCCTACAGAATATGCATAAAAACATTAACCCTAAAAGCTTACATAAGCACATGGGTACAAAGCACAAAATACTGAATATAAACTTAAACAATATAAACTAAAAGTGCTTAAAGTTTCTCCCCTTCAAAGTGATGAGAAGCTGTGATGCACTTGAAACATATATACTTGTAACCTGAAACACTTGCACAAAACACATTAGACCCTCAAGGTAAAGCAAGTAATAAAAGGACAAGTATAATGTAACAAGCGATGAAGTAAACATGATGTGAAACATGTGAGCAACTTGATCAAACACTAAAACAGTCATATAGAAATGACTACAATGATCACATAGCAAATCAAATGATCATCCGAATATGCATTCAATGGAGCACAATAGCATAAGGATATATGCATGTCCAAAACACAAACACGATGCAATACAAGAAAACAAACACAATAAAGTTTTGTTGTTAACACAATGTCTTCTCCCCCTTGGTATATGCATCTCCTTTATGGAATATCTCTCCCCCTACAAATGTGCATGAGAAATAGAATTTCTCCCCCTAAGGATGTGCACAAGAGTCATATAGAAATGAAAAAAACACTATGGTATACTCTCCAGAGTATACTCTCCCCATTTTTGTCAGGAATAAACAAAGGGTCAAGGAGAAACAAGGGCAAGAGATGAAGGTACGAACAATGCATGAGGGGTGCGAGATGAATGAGAAAATGAAGCTCAAACCTAAGACAATGTAAAATGCTACAAAGCATAAGATAGACATGACATGCTAGGATGAAGAAGCAATGTATAGACCAATGCATGACAAGGGTAGCAAAGGTGTGTGCAAGAGGTGGCTAAGTGCAATGTATGACCAATGCATGAAAAATGCACATGTGGGGTAAGGTGTGTTAAATACACAACCAATGAACCAAACATGTTCCTAATGAGGAAATATGAGAAACCCCAAAGTTTGGTACTCATCAGATTCTAAACAAGCGACAAAATGTCTAAGAGGCATTTTATCAAACACCTAGCATGCACACTATGAACAATAATGTGAAACAATGCATGAACATCATGAAATCCACCCTTAATACATGTTCTTTTTGCCACAAGGGGCCAACATCCAATGTAAATCAACAAAAGAAACCAATCCCATAAAGAAATTTGACAAAAATTAAGTTTTCCCAACCCCTATGATAAAAATCCCAACCAAGAGCACAAAACTCTCCAAAACATAATCCAAGGATCAAAAATAATGAAAAGAATTTATAATTACCTTAGAAATATTAATGGAATGAAAAACCATTCAAATTGGTTGGGTTTTGATGAAAACATATTGAAAGAGGGGTTTTAGAGAGGATGGGAGAGGTTTAAAAAAAGTTTCCCACAAAAAGCCCTTTAAAAAGCTATTTCTGGGCGATTCGCGACTGGGCGAGTCGCGAGGTTCAGTCGCGAAAATTTTCGCGAATCGCGAGTGAGTCGCGATCAAGCCGCGAGTGAGTCGCCAAAAGCTTCTGGATGAACTCGCGACTGGGGTTTCGCGACTGGCGAGTCGCCAGCTGAGCCGCGAAAAACACTGACACCTGTTTTTCAATACAAAACATGGTTAAACAATGAAAAACAAAGTAAACACTAAACATGAACACAAAGAGTGATAAAAATCACTTCCAAAAACATATAAAAAGATCAAAAATCTTTTTGGATACTCTAGAGAGTATACCATAGTGTTTTTGTCATTTCTATATGACTCTTATGCACATCCTTAGGGGGAGAAATTCTATTTCTCATGGACATTTGTAGGGGGAGAGATATTCCATAAATGAGATGCATATACCAAGGGGGAGAAGACATTGTGTTAACAACAAAACTTTATTGTGTTTGTTTTCTTGTATTGCATCGTGTTTGTGTTTTGGACATGCATATATCCTTATGCTATTGTGCTCCATTGAATGCATGTTCGGATGATCATTTGATCATTTTGAATCAATACAACTCATTTTGAGCAATACATCTCATTTTTAAGATTGATGCCTGAAATTTTTGATATTTCAATTTGATGAACAAGCCTTTGGCTTTTGGGCATCAAACATTTTCAATACAAGTCGCTTTCCCTTTTTCCTAGTCAAATACTAGTTTGTGCAACGGCTTTTGCAGCTCATTATCTTTTTTCATTTTGAGATTTACATTTATTGAGCTCTTTAAGCAATAAAAATAAAAGAGTGGGAAGAGATATAAGCATAAGTCTACGCAAGTATCAAAACCAACATGACTATTAACTAATCATTCATGACAAGCTTGAAAATCGATTTACAACAATCACACAAAGATGTCAAGATTTTTCTCACAAAGATATAAGTGCAAAAATAACAAGTTAAGCTCGAAAATGCACAAAGCCATTTGTACAAAGGTACAAGGCCAAACTCACATGTGATATGTGCTCAAACAAATACGATCAAACTTTTTGAATTTTTCACTTTTTATGTGGTTTTGGATTTTTACTCACACAAAACAGAAACATAAAATTAAGATAAAAAACGAAACAATGCATACAAAAAAAATGCAAGATGCACAAAATGCATGAAGTTATGACATTTAATGCATGAAGGGTCCTACAAAGATCGAAAGAATTAGATCAATGACCAAAAGAGCAAAAGCTCAACCATAGGAACCCTTCCTCATCCAAACGGAATGATTGTTTGGAATGAGTGTCTCATGGGAAGTGAGACGAGGGTTGGAAGAATGAAAACCGAAGATGCACATAGATAAGGAGGTAAGAGCATTAACCACTTTCTTCAACAACTTACCATTTTCCATCCAATCCGGTTTAGCTTTCAAAGCACAACTTCCAAAAAACTCAAGTTTCTCTTTTCTTTTGATTCTCTTAAGAGCTTGAAACTTAGAGCAATGAGGTCTTAAATGACCAAAGGCACCACAATGGTGACAAACAATGTATTTAGGTCCATTAGGCTTTTTGGGAAGGGATCTAACAACAAAGGTTTGTTCTCCTTTTAACTTGGGGCATTGGGGTCTTATGTGACCGATCACACCGCAATGGTGGCAAGTAGAAACAAACTTAGATCCACTCAAATCCCTAGATTGGAACCTAAACAGAGGCTTAGACTTAAGAGCTTTTCTCTCCACTTTTTGATTTCTTTTGTGAGGAGGAATGTACACCGATTTGTCCTTTGAGGTAGAACATACAATAGGCACAAAATCGGGTACCACAACATGATTGCAACATATATTTTCTTCCATTTTAGCAACAGGTTCAGCAATCAAACACTTGGCATGCATCTTAAGAGATTCATTTTCAGATTTAAGATCATCAACAAGTTTGTTAGATAAAACAAGTTTTGCATCCAAGTTCTTATTTAAACATTCAAACTCTTTCAGCTTTTCAAGAGAAATTTCAGCAAGATTCTTATATTTTTCAACCAATTTGTTGGATTCATTGAGTTTAGCAATCAAATCATCATTTTCACAAACTAACTTGCTCAAATTCTTTTGAAACTTCTTAGCTCATTTCTTCAAGAGTTTGTAAACAACACCCATAGATTCAAGTAACATGTTATTACAATTATGAGGATTAACACTCATAGAGGCATTTTCACAAACACATGGCATGTTACAATCAACAATATCCATAGAAGCATACAAAGCATTATCCATGGCAAAACACACAAGGGGTCAAGGATCACACTTAGGTAATAAAACCAAAACAAGTGTACCCGCTCTGATACCAATTGAAAGTTCAAATATATGTATAAACACCCTTGAACGTTTAGACCCCCAATTTACTACTTAACCAATTCAAGCATTATGTCAAACAACTAGTGTGCAGAAAATGAACATAAGCTATAATATAGAATTGGAAAAACTATCTAAGTCAAATTAAAATCACAACCCACAGCAGATAATAAAAAGGCAAAGATGAAAGGGAAGGAAGATGCAAACACAAAGACAACACGCGATGTGTTATCGAAGAGGAAACCGAAACCCTCGACGTAAAACCTCTTCGCCGCCCTCCAAGCGTTAAACAATCCACTAGAAAATGTAGTTGGGATACATGGACAGTAATAGACCCTCCAAACCTAATCTACCCAGTGCACCTAAGCCCTCCAAGCTTCTTGCTCCAACGAGGTTGCGCCGAACCTTTTTCTTTTCTAACTTCCCGGATTCCGCTACTAGACCGTAGCATCAACCAATGTAGATTGTTTCCTTCCTAACTGTTTCCCAGAAATCCAAACAGCCCTCTCACAGTGATGAATATGGTGAGAACAAGGTTTGGTAAAATGTCTCTCAAGGATTTGACAATGGAGAGGAAGAGAGTTGAGGTATTTGAAGAGACTCTAATGTATAGATTGTGGGTGAATCAATCTTATTTTTCTTTAGGGTTTCTCTCTCAAAATTCTCTCTGGAAGCTCTCTTACATTTGTGGGTATAAGGGGTATTTATACTGGAGTGAGAGAGGAATGTGAAACGTCATATTTTACAAAACAGGGGTGGCTCGCGGCTTGGCCTCGCGACTTGACTAAGTCGCGAGACCCAGTCGCGAGATAACCGTATGCGCAGTTGTCCTATTTTGTCCTGTAGTGCTCCAGCTAGCATGACTGTTCACCTTCTGGCATGCTTGGTACGTGTGCTACGTTTGGCGGCTTGAAGTCGCGAGCTACCCGCGAGAGCAAGCCGCGAGTCTCTGTTTTCTTGCACACTCTTGAGCAATCAACACTCTATCTCACTCACTACTCTTACAACAAACCCACCTAAATACAGGGTTACTAAATGCTAAAATACAAGCAAATTTGGCACGGAATAAAGCCAATAAAATGGTTGATTAAATTCAACCTTACAATTTGTTTACGAATGGGGAAAACCTACATGGCAAAAACTCCACCGGGTGATTTTAAGGTCACCACTCTCGAGAATCTACTATCATCAAAACAAGCAGTTACAAATAAAGGAATCCTAGTACTTTATACCAATTTATAGTTGAACCCTTACCCCAATACCCAATTAGACTTGTTCTGTATTGACAATCTCTCTTTTCAATGTACGGCTCCTATTACGTGACTAACCAATAGATGCGCGAATCCCAGTACGTGACTTAATCACCAACTTGAGAAGAATGTTAGTTGCAAAGTTCTTCAGTCCATCACACAATGCAGATCAAGAAGCTCCTTGGTCACAAAACCCTATGGTGTACAAACATAGTAGCTTCTTCAAGAGAAAGATGAACTAGGGAAAACTAGGTTTCGGGTCACACTTTTTTTCACACTTGTGGAATTGTGCTCTAGTGCAACTTGTGAAACCTTTGACGGCCCTCAAAATAATCCTTATATATATATAGGGTTATGAGAAAAGAAAGCCCAAACATATACCCACGGATTGGATGAAAAACAACTTTGAAGAACTGAGTTTCATAAACCTTGATAGATAGCCATCTATCGAGCTAGCTGTCGACCCACAGACTTTAGTAGCTTTTAAACCTCGATAGATGCTAGCTGTCAAGTTTTAAAATTCAGCACTTCATTACTTGATTCTTGGACAGACTTACATGGCTTTAACACTTGAACTTGAAACCTTGTTTCTTGAAGCATTAAACACATCCTAGATCTACCCAATTACAAGTAAAGTGCGTTTTGTCAAAGGATTAGCCAATTACATAAAATGTTGACATATGTTCCTAACATTGAATCACATATGTCCTAACAATCTCCCCCTTTGGTAATCCATGAAAAATCTACAACAAACAAATGAGATATGAGAGAAGTCATAAATCACTTAATTCATATTCACTTGTTGAATACAATAAAATCTATCCTAACACAAACTCTTGAAAATTTTTGCAAGAAGAGAGTTTATGGCAAGTAGACTTTAACAACTTGTATTTCTGAAACACTTTAATCAAAACTCATCATGACATCTAAGTGTGAAACAGAAATAATAGATTGCATACATTAAATAAGAAACATGTGTATAAAGAAAGAAAAGAAATAACACATGGAGAGATAGGTGAATAAGATACATAAAAATCAAATATAAGTACAATGTATGTCAAAATGGTCATAAGACCCATGTACAAGAGATAATGTATCTAAAATAGAAAGAAAATAAAAGATACAAAATCCTCACTACATCCCTCAATGTAAACACTCCCCCTATCTCCTAAACTAACCCTCCTTCTATGAGTATGACTACTCTCATCTCAAAACTACTTCCCCTTTTTGTCACAAGTGACAAAGGGCAAGTAAATCAAGTCGACATCTCATCATCACTAGGCGAGCCATCATCATCATCCTCAGCATAATTAGCACTGTCGGAGCCATCGTCACTATCATCCTCAGATGCCTTAGGAGAGGAAGCCACTGTGTAACCACCCATCATAGCCTGTCGTTACGTGATACGATTGACACAGGTGTTCACCTGACACAACTCATCGCTGAGAGTGTCAAGGCAAGCATCCATGTGCACAAGCTGTGCCATGATGGCCTTAAGTGTCACTCCACTCGTTGAAGAAGAAGGAGCGGAGGTGGATGGAGCGGTAGAAGTTGGAGGAGCTGCTGTCTCTGTTCGGGGCTACCTCAAGCGAAGTTGTGCAAGACTTCTCTTAACGGTAATGGCGTCAATGGCACACATATATGAGAAGTAGGGAGACTTGGGATAGAAGACAGAAAAATGGCGAAGGAGTCTCATGATAGCGGAAGGAAAAATGAGCTTATCACGAGTTGCTGTGTTCTTATAAACATCTATAAGGGAAAGTATAAAGTGTGAGGGGAAGTCAATAAAGAGATCCTTAATGAGGGATAACAAAAACCGAGCACAAGGCTCTGTGATAATGTTATAGTGAGACAACGGATGAAAAACAAATGTCATCATCATGTTTAGGATTCTCGGACCTTTAGCAAAGGCCGAGCATGAGATGTTTTGATGGTCACCCCATAAAGAAGGTGTCTCACAAAATAGAGATGAGAGTTCATCTTTGGACACTATCCTCAGACGCTGAAAACTAGGGTAGTTAGGATGTGCTACCTTAGGGACGTGTAGTACCTCAGATATAATATCCGGAGTAACTACCATGCGTATACCCCAAACGCGAGTAGAAAACTGAGGTATAGAGTAATCAAATCCATTCATATTGGAGTAGAACTCCTGTATGATCACGGAAAGGCAATGTGACCGGGACGCCACAAAATGACTCCCAATCCCTACTATGGATGATAGTGGGTAGGTTAGTGTTAGAAAAGTCTGACAAAATGACTTGGCGTTTCGAATGAATGTCATGTCATGAAAAGTTCTCCAAGGAGTTCGATTTGGCCTTCTCATCACGAAACCGAACATGAGAGGGAGTGGGGTCAGATGGAGAAGAAGAAGAAGAAGTCTCAGAACGAAGAGGGTTCCAGGACGGAGTAGACTTACGTTTAGGTGCCATAAAGCATACTAACGTAAGAGGGAGAGAATGAGAGAGAGAGAGAGACAATCAGAAAAGTACCAAGCAGTTTTTAATATCAAATGATAAAAACAAGAAGGTATGTATGCATGAAAATGCATGAACATGTGACATGCTAAATTAAGTGCACCATGGGCTTAGCCTAATCCAAACCTACTGGCATACAACATAGCAACAAAGTAAACACACATCTAAAATGCATGAAACATTGTTATAATACACATGTGATGCAATGCATGAAGTTTAAAGATCATTTTAATAAAAACCCATCCCAAAAATTTCACAAAAACTCAAAAGTTTTGAAAAATCTCAAACAATTTCAAAAACCCCAAAAGTTAGGTCAAAGATCATAAAAATGCATGATAAAGATGAAGAAAGTATCATACTAGATGAGGAACAAAGATCTTGAGACCGAAAATAAAGTGAGGAAGATGAAAAGCTTGAGTTTTGAGTGATTGAGAGAAGGAAAGAAGGAGAGAAGTCTATCTATCGAGAGAGATCAAGGAGAATGGATCTGAAATCCCGAAGCATGAATTTATAGAAAATTCATAATCTTCAATCGATCGAGAGCTATCAAGAGCTATTGAGCTTTTAAAAAGGCGTGTTTTAGCTATCGAACAGCTAATGAAGAGCTATCGAGGATTTGTCCAAAGGTTTCTACACAAAGGAAGCTCGGTGTATTGAGATAGCAGTCGAGGAGCTATCGAACAGACAGAAAGTTCCTCGATGGATCGAGATAGCTATCAAGAGCTATTGAGAATGCAATAAAAAGCAGCTGAAGGGTCTCGATAGATAGCTTATCTGTTGAGAGCTATGAAGTTATCGAGATTACTTAAAAACAGTTTTTCAAGGGAGAGAAAAACATAGATATGAATGTAATCAAGCGTGCTACTCAACCAAAGATCCAAACAACATTTTAAGCTCTCAAAAATATTTCTCAACACAAAAAATGTTAAGCACAAAGATCCCAAAACACACACACACACACATACACACACACATAACAAGTCTAACCAATTTTATATTTCAAAAACAAGTTAAGACAATTTAGTGAGCATACATTAACACAAGTATTACTTGTGATGGCCAAATCACATTGTATCTGCACATGTATCAAAAGTAGCAAAGAATATTGCGAGTTGTGTGTGAAAATCATCACAAGATTGCATAAGTGTCTACAAGTTATGACGATCTGAGATATGAGAAAATCAGTTTAGCTCACACACAATCATAACTGTTTGATGGGGACTATCACCTTTGAGATACATCCTATAACTCCCACATCTCCTAGAATACACGCTTGCAATCATATATAAAGCATTTTGATTTTTTTTTTTTTTTTTGCTTTTATTTTTCTTTGCATATTTTCTTTTAAGCAAACTATGCATGGGCATATAAGAGATAGAAAAGAAATACCCAATTATGTTAAGCATTTGACATTCCACTTTTGCTATGCCATAGCATACAAATGTCATTTCATGATTGGCGGGCAACAATGGTGAGATGGTTATTTATGCCTTTCTCTTAGGATTTCTAGTCCTTCCCATCAAAAAGAGTGATACGAGTGTTAAGTACAAGAGATCACTCAATCTTACTCATCATAAACACGAGCCACAAAACTCATTTGCTTAGTTGTGCATAGAGATGCTCATCTAAGTTACAAAAGACACAAAGTTTAGAAAACTTTGTTTCAATAGCCATCCAAGGTACACAAGTAATACAAAAACAAAAACACAAAGGGGAGAGAGAGAATAAGTGACAGAATCACTTGGAGCCCTTTTCCTTCCACACCTTGGAAGAACCTTTCCGTTTAGCAAACCCTTGATCCGGCGGTAAGGGGGAAGAGTTAAAACCATTCAAGTTTGAAAGGAACATGAGGGCTTTGAGAAGATCTCCAAGAGGAGTAAAAGAGGATGAAAACTGATTTTGGTCTCTCGACGCGATCATGTTGTTACTCTTTTGAGTGGCTAACCACTTGTAGCAATTAGGTCGAGTATGTCCAGCTGCACCGTAGTGATGACAGAAATGCTGCTTTTTCTACTTAGGCTTTTGAGAGTTTTCCTTCTTAGCCATAGGGTTCTTAATCTCTTTCTTATCAAGCTTAGGGGGTGCTCCTAAGATATATTTACCCTTGTCTACATTCTCACTAGCTAATTCATTCTTAACATCATTGTTCTTAGTTTCAACATTATTAGTAGGGGGAACAAAAATAGTAGTACTAGTAGAAGTAATACTAGGAGAAGAGAAATCATACCCTAAACCGGTTCGATCAGAAGTAGATTTCTGAAGACTGAGCATCTCTCAAGCTTAGCACTTGAAGTCCTTTCCAATATAGCTCTAAATTGGAACTGTTTTGCCTCAAGCTTTCTTGGTCTTCTCAGGTAAGAAATTATTCTCAAATCTCAGTGCTCCAATAGTCTGATTGGCTTTATCAAACTTTGTAGAGATTTCTTCTCGCTCCAGCTCCACATCGCTAAGCTTCTAGGTGACCAACCTATACAACTTCTCATACTTTTTGGAGACCTTGTATAACTTTGCATAGGGTGTGTGGATGTCATCTTGTTCATCCATCTTCTCAAACTTATACTCCGCCAATTCCTCTTCTTAATCCACATCTTCAACAATCCCCTCAGTAGGATTTACAGTGGCAGCAAAGGCATTTAGGATTCCATCATCCTCATTATCGGAGTCATCCTCAAGCTAAGTGTCATTCAAGGTAGCAGCAAGTGCCTTACTTTTTCTGATGGTCTTGAGATAAGTAGGGCACTCTTGTTTCATATGACCGAAACCTTGACACCCAAAGCACTTTGGTCCTGAGGGAACAGTGTACTGACCGCCATCCCTAGCATCCTTTTTCCCTTTATCTTGGCTTTTGAACTGTGAGGAATTGGATTGCCTACGGTCCTTATCAAAGCCATTCTCATTGGCATTCTTCATGAACTTCTTGAATTGCCTTGTAATGTAGGACTTCATTTTAGAATCTTTATCTTCTGAAGACTCATTAATATCACTGCTCTTGGCTTTCAAAGCCATGCTCTTGCTCTTACTTGATTTCCCTATCCTTGTCAAACCCAACTCATAGGTCTACAGATTTCCAACCAACTCAGTTAAAGGAATTTTTCGATGTCCTTTGATTCCTCAATGGCGGTGATCTTGGCATGGAATCTCTCGGGTAGAGATCTGAGCATCTTTCTTACAATCTTGGGTTCAAGAATAGTCTCCCCAAGATTAAAGGCTAAATTCACTATATCCTTGAGCTTGGCATAGAACTCATCAAATGACCCATCCTCCATCTTTATCTCTTCAAAGCTTGTAGTGAGACTTTGAAGCTTTGAATCCTTGACAACCTTGGTTCCTTCATAGGTTGTCTGGAGAATGGTCCATACTTCCTTAGCAGTTTCAGTAGAGGATATTTTCTTGAATTCCTCATTTGTGACTGTACTGAATAGAGCATTCAATGCTCTGTTGTTAAAGTTTGCTGCCTTGATCTTAGCATTATCCCAGTTGGCCAGTGCTTCCGTAGGCTTGGTCTAGCCTATCTCCACAGCTTGCCACACTTTCTCATCTAAAGACTACAAGAAAACTCTTGTAAAGTTGTAATTTACAACTATGTGTTTTGTTGGCATTTATTCCGTGCCAAATTTGATTGTAATTATGTTCAATCTTTTATACCCTATATTTCATGTGGGATTTATTTGTAAGGGTTGTGTGTGAAAGAGAGAGAGTGTGAAGACTCAAGGCATTAAAGACTAAAGTGTTTTTGCGGGTGGCTGGTGAGTAAGCATCCCGCGAAGTTGAAAGTTCAAAAACGTGTATAAACACCTTTGAACGTTTAGACCCCCAAATTACAACTTAACCAATTCAAGTAATATGTCAAACAACTAGTGTGCGGAAACTTAACATACGCTATAATATGAAATTGGTAAAAACTATCTAAACCAAAACAAAACACAATCCACAGTAGATAATAAAAAGGTAAAGATAGAGAGGAAGGAAGATACAAACACAAAGACAACACGCGATGTGTTATCGAAGAGGAAACCGAAGCTCTCGGCGTAAAACCTCTCCGCCGCCCTCCAAGCGGTAAACAATTCACTAGAAAATACAGTTGGGATACATGGACAGCAATAGACCCTCCAAGCCTAATCTACCCAGTGCACCTAAGCCCTCCAAGCTTCTTGCTCCAACGAGGTTGCGCCGAACCTTTTTCTTTTTTAGCTTCCCGGATTCCGCTACTAGACCGTAGCATCAACCAGTGAAGATTGGTTCCTTCCTAACTGCTTCCCAGAAATCCAAACAGCTGTCTCACAGTGATGATGAGAGTGAGAACCAGGTTTGATATAATGCCTCTCAAGGATTTGACAATGGAGAGGAAGAGAGTTGAGGAATTTGAAGAGACTCTAATGTATAGATTGTAGGTGAATCAATCTTGTTTTTCTTTAGGGTTTCTCTCTCAAAATTCTCTCTGGAAGCTCTTTTACAATCGTGGGTAAAAGGGGTATTTATATTGGAGTGGGAGAGGAATGTGAAACGTCAGGTTTTACAAAATAGGGGTGGCTCGCGGCTTGACCTCGCGGCTTGACTAAGTCGTGAGATCCAGTCGCGAGATAACCGTATGGCCAGTTGTCTTGTTTTGCCCTGTAGTACTCCAACTTGCATGACTGTTCACCTTCCAGCATGCTTGTTACGTGTGCTGCGTCTGGCGGCTTGAAGCCGCGAGTCACCCGCGTGGCCCAGCCGCGAGTCTCTGTTTTCTTGCACACTCTTGAGCAATCTTCACTCTATCTTACTCACTACCCTTACATCAAACCCACCTAAATACAGGGTTACTAAATGCTGAATTACAAGCAAATTTGGCACGGAATAAAACCAATTAGATGGTTGAATAAATTCAACCTTACAATCTCCCCCTTTGGCTATTCTGTGACAAAACCCTAAAACAGACTCTAGACTTAAAATGTGAGTAGGGAACAGTTGAACAAAACTCACTCACACCTAACTCTAGAAGCTATGAAGCACTTGAATCATATGAACATAATACTCCTGAAACACAACAATACACCATGATCATTGTAAGCAGAAAATTATAAAATGCATATGAAACAGGCAATATGTGATAAAGCAAAGATGGAGTTAAGAAACAAACCATGGCTTGATCAACCAAGTGAACACCACAAGGTAGTGATCACAGTGCTCATTCACACTTGGAATGAACACAAGGACATACAAGTTAACAAGCACAAGGCAAGATACTTGTATGCTCAACACTCAACCAATGCATAATACACAAGGTATATGCATCTAGGAACAATCCTACAAGGGCACAAGCGTGACAGTACATAAATCAAAATGCAAGACATTTAGATTAAAGTACTGATTTCAACATAACATAAAGGTTGCATTAAGTAAGGTACAAACCATAAAGCCTACAAACTATGCATAAAACATTAACCCTAAAAGCTTACAAAAGCACATGGGTACAAACCACCATATAACAGTTTACAAAACACAAAATATCAACTTAAACTGAAGAAGAATGTAAAGACACTCCCCCTTAGGTAATATCCTCCCTCTCTGATCATGCCTATCACTCCCCCTTTTTGTCATGGAATAGGCTATTCATCCTCTTCCAGCTTTCTCTGAATTTGATCCAATTGAGTTTGAAGAGAGGTAAACTTCATATCCCATCGAGTGCTGTGATGGTGTAGAGAAGCTGTGAGTCCAAACATCTTTGTATTCAACTCGTGGACAGAGGATACAATGCGATCAAGTTTCTCATCTAGGGAGAGACTGCTGAAATGAGAGCCACTGTAAGATGCAGAAGTTTCTGGTTTGGCTCTCTTCCGACTATGTCCAATGCTTGCATTGAATGTATGCATGTTGATTGGACTTGGTTTTGAGATAGGAGATTCATCTGCCGTTGGATAAATTCCCTTGAGCTTCAAGATTCGTGAAATGAGACTGCAGAAAGGAATGCATATCCGAGACTCAGTTCGAAGAACCGTTTTGCGCAGAACATGAAAGATATGAGCACAGATGTCTATTTCCACATCAGAGATTAGATCATGAAGAAACAAAGCACGTATGAGGTTCATATACCCAGTGCTTGATAAAGGGTACAAATTGTGAAACATCACAATTGTAAGCACTCTCAGTTTTGGAGAAAGAGAGGAAACACTGATGGATTTTCCATTGGGTGAGAACTCCAAGTCTTGACCAAGACTTTCTTTGAGAAGCTCCTCATCAGGACAGAGATCATCATAAACCGGCGAATGTCGAAAAATTGGTCTGTTGATGTGAAGGATTTCTGCCAGATATGCAGGAGAGACAGAAAAGCTCTTTTTCCGAACCCAGCACTTAAGTTCATCTTCTTCCACAATTGCGTTAGCATAAAATTCTTTTGCCAAATCTTCATACGCGTTATCCAGATCAGAGAGAAGGTAATTCCAGTCCTTGTGAGCAAACCATTTCGGAATGTCAGTGTCATGAAGTGAGGACTGATCCACAGTTCTTTCTAGTAATGGTGTGGCATGTAGAAAGTAATTCTCATAAGACTGATAGGCTGCATATGATCTGAACTTGTTGGGATCGAATCTCTTTGATGAAGAGCGAGTCCCTTTTGTTTGAGGTGGGTAATCATCAACATCAATTACGGGTTCCTTCCCTTTGGAACTACCTCTTTTCACAGCAGCTTTCTTGAATGATGACATGACTAGTCTGTATTATGAACAAGGGAAATGGCAGAACATAATCCAACAGACTTTATTAGCAGTGGGTTAGTGAAAATTTAGGGATAATGAAGAAACCCTAATAGCTGGATGAAAATGACCAGAAAATAGCAATGAGGGACACAAATGGCCCAAATTGAACTACACAGTAGAGAGGGTCAAAATAAAATCACACAATCAGCTGAAAAAGAACCCACATTCAACACAGGATCATTTTGAAACAACACATCAACAGCAGATCAGACAAGATGACAAACCAACAAATAGCAAACCCTAGCTAAGCACATGATGAAGAAAAAAACCAACAATTTAAAATAGCTCAAAACAGAAACAAAAGCTTCCATAAGCTAAGCATGGACAAAGAGTAATCGCTGAGCTAAAAACCCATCTCAAAATCACAATCAAATGCGAATAATCCAGAGGGAAAAACATAACAAGTAGAATAGAGTTCAAGATAGAAAAACCATACCTGTTACTCGATGATTTTGAGCTGAAAAGAGGCAAAAATGGAGATCGAAAATGGAGGCACGGTGTGAATGGGTAAGAGCAGATGAGAAAGACAATGAACAGTCACAAAAAGATCAAGGGAAAACAAAAAAGTTTAAAACTGCCCCTGTATTTCCAAAACACGCGTTTTTCGCGATTGAAATGAGTCGCCAAAAAGTCGCCAGATCAAGCCGCCAAAACACTCAAGGACAAAAATTTGAAAAATTTTTCTAAGTGTTTTTCGCGACTGGAAGGTCTACCCGTGAGTGAGTCGCGAGCTGAGCCGCGAAAATCTCTGAGTAAACCTCGCGATTGGACCTTCCACTCGCGAACAAGTCGCTAAAAATGACCCGCGAAGACGCGACTGAGGCACGCGACTTGACATACCCGCGACTGAGCTGCCAAAACAGGGCAAAACTGGATTTTTGAAATTTTCAGATTTTTCAAACAAAATACTTTCCAAAAACACCTAAAATACTCAAAAATCTTTTTGTGCTTAAATTAACAAAGATTGAGCATATGAAAACACATTTCATCAAGTACAATCACACAAATGAATATGACATTTTTTGAACATAAACTTGTGTGTTGTGTGTGGATATCAACAATGAGATAGTCCTTAGTCTAATGTGAAGTTTCAATGATCAATTCAACCAAGACATACACAATTAGCACTAGATCATGTGACCCATCTCAATTATAGAAATATGTATATATGACCTCTCACAAAACTTGATAACATAACTTGGAGCTTTACATTTGACTCCACTTTCAATCATAACATTTGATCTTTTTGATCTTTTGAGGCAATCACCTCTCATTGTGAGAGTGATATTTGATATTTCTCTTTAATGAACAAGCCTTTGGCCTTTTGAATAAACATTTTCTTTAATATAAAGTCGTTTACCCTTTTTCCTAGTCGAATACTAGAATGTACGACAGACTTTTGCCGCTCAATATCTCTTTTCATTTTGAGATTTACAGTTGGTGAGCTCTTTTTAGCAAAACAAAAATAAAGAGTGGGAAGATATATAGACACAAGTCTATGCATGTCTCAAGATCAACAAAACCATTCACTAATCATTCATGACAAGTTTGAAGATCTATTTACAACAATTACATAGATTTCAAGATTTCTCCTACAGAGATATGAGTGCAAAGAAACAAGCAATGCTCGAAAATGCACAAAGCCATTAGCACAAAGGTACAAGGCAAAACAAGTTTTGAGACAAAAACTCAATAATGTCAATCAAACTTTTTGATTTTCTAATTTTATGTGATTTTTGGATTTTTGACATAAAAGAAGAAAAAAATTGAACAAACATAGAAAGAAGCAACAGTATTCACAAATGGACAAACAAACATTAAACATGCTGCACAAAGAGCAAACAAAGAAGTGTGTGCTCCAACACAAACAAACTTATCATATTATAAATATGTGAAACACACAACACACAAGAGAGTCAAGGAATTGTACCAACACCAATGGTCTTACGGAGTGATTCAAACCGTGGACCATCGAGAGGCTTGGTGAAGATGTCCGCCTTTTGATTGTCGGTGTGTATGAACTCAAGACACACAACTCTTTCCTCTACTAGATCCCGAATGAAATGGTAACGTATCTCTATGTGTTTAGATTTTGAATGCTGGACAGGATTCTTGGAAAGATTGATGGCACTGGTGTTGTCACAGAAGACACACATCTTTTCTTGAGGAATTCCATAGTCATGAAGTAATTTCTTCATCCAAAGAAGCTGAGTGCAGCAACTTCCAGCAGCGATGTATTCTGCTTCAGCAGTAGATAGAGACACGGAATTCTACTTCTTGCTCATCCACGAGACAAGATTGTTACCAAGGTAGAAACAGCCGCCTGAAGTACTTTTCCGATCGTCTACACTGCCAGCCCAGTCAGCATCTGAATACCCAGCAAGACAAGCATTTGAGTCTTTTGAATACCACAGACCATAGTTTGAAGTACCATTCACATATCGAATGATTCGCTTAGCAGCAGTCAGGTGAGATTCCTTCTTAGAGAATTGTACCAGGAAATCATCATCACAAATTTGAGTGATGCTCAGCAGATTCGCCTTCAGCCCTTTTATGTACATCACATCTTTCAACAGCGGCAAACTAGGTATCTCAATGGTTCCTTTGCCTAGGACTTGAGCATGGCTTCCATCACCAAAGGTCACATAGTCACTAACCTTTTCTTTGAGTGTCTTAAACAGTGACTTATCCCCTGTCATATGGCGAGAACACCCACTGTCAAGATACCACAAACATGCATTAAACACCTTCAATGAGGTATGCACAAATAGGTTCACGTGTGACAAACATTCTTGACCTTCAAACACAAACTCATCATCAGTTTTCATGCTTCTTTCAGATTGATTTTTCATATTCAGACTCTCAATCATCTTACACAACATTCTATTCTTTCTTTTATATTTCTTAATCAATGATTTAGATTCAGATATGCTACTGTGTAAGACATGATTCTGATTTTCAAGATATTCCAGCATGTGAACAAATATTCTAGCATGTTTCTTAGTTTCTCACAACTCTACGAGATCATAAGTAAAACACCCTTCAGACATATACATAGAGTCATTTTCACAAATACTTAAGCTACAATTCAGCATGGTATTTTCCATAACAACTACCACAACACAGGGGTCTAGGATCACACTTAGGTAATAAAACCACAACAAGTGTACCCGCTCTGATACCAATTGAAAGTTCAAAAATGTGTATAAACACCTTTGAACGTTTAGACCCCCAAATTACAACTTAACCAATTCAAATAATATGTCAAACAACTAGTGTGCGGAAACTTAACATACACTATGATATGAAATTGGTAAAAACTATCTAAGCCAAAACAAAACACAATCCACAGTAGATAATAAAAAGGCAAAGATAGAGAGGAAGGAAGATGCAAACACAAAGACAACACGCGATGTGTTATCGAAGAGGAAACCGAAGCCCTCAGCGTAAAACCTCTCCGCCGCCCTTCAAGCGGTAAACAATCCACTAGAAAATACAGTTGGGATACATGGACAGCAATAGACCCTCCAAGCCTAATCTACCCAGTGTACCTAAGCCCTCCAAGCTTCTTGCTCCAACAAGGTTGCGCCGAACCTTTTTCTTTTCTAGCTTCCCGGATTTCGCTACTAGACCGTAGCATCAACCAATGAAGATTGGTTCCTTCCTAACTGCTTCCCAGAAATCCAAACAGCTGTCTCACAGTGATAATGAGAGTGAGAACTAGGTTTGATATAATGCCTCTCAAGGATTTGACAATGGAGAGGAAGAGAGTTGAGGAATTTGAAGAGACTCTAATGTATAGATTGTAGGTGAATCAATCTTGTTTTTCTTTAGGGTTTCTCTCTCAAAATTCTCTCTGGAAGCTCTCTTACAATCGTGGGTAAAAGGGGTATTTATACTGGAGTGGGAGAGGAATGTGAAACGTCAGGTTTTACAAAACAGGGGTGGCTCGCGGCTTGACCTCGCGGCTTGACTAAGTCGTGAGATCCAGTCGCGAGATAACCGTATGTCCAGTTGTCCTGTAGTGCTCCAGCTTGCATGACTGTTCACCTTCCAGCATGCTTGGCACGTGTGCTGCGTTTGGCGGCTTGAAGCCGCGAGTCACCCGCGAGGCCCAGCCGCGAGTCTCTGTTTTCTTGCACACTCTTGAGCAATCTTCACTCTATCTCACTCACTACCCTTACATCAAACCCACCTAAATACAGGGTTACTAAATGCTGAATTACAAGTAAATTTGGTAGGGAATAAAGCCAATTAGATGGTTGAATAAATTCAACCTTACAGAAGTGATGTATGTGCCCTGCACATGATTGGAATGCGAAGAGTCAGGATAGGATGGAGATAGCTGGTTTTCATGAGTATCTCGTGGGTAAGACTTTCGCATGAGACACCCTCAAAACATTCTGTTTTGCCAGATTGTCATTTTTGATACACACTTTCTGTGCCTATACTATTTATACCCACATTATCCACAAATGTTAAGGAGTGCCTCTGAGAGAAAACCCTAGCCACAAACCTTGAGAGTTAGAGATTGTTATACCCACAATTCTCTACACAATTGCTTGTGGATTTTCCTCAACTCCTACCTCTCCATTTTAATACCATTGAGAGGTTGATAGCCCAAACACTTACCACACCCTTTTAGAGTGTTCAGTGAGGTTTTGGTGCTGCTAGGAAGTATTGGAAGAAGTCAGGCTTTGGCAGATGCAATCGGGCGTATTGCAAGATCTGAAGAGCTAGACAAGACACGGTTAGTAGGAGCTTGGAGGGCTTAGGTGCATCGGTAGATTAGGCTTGGAAGTTCTCTTGCCAGCCCATGTATCCCAACTGATTGTCTAGTGGATCGATTACAGCTTGGAGGGCGGTAGAAAGGTTTTACACCGAGTACTTATGTTTCCTCTTCGATAACACATCGGCATGTTATCTTGTGTTTGCATTCTTCTTCCTTACTCTTTTAGCTTTCATATTACTGATGTGTTATATTAAATATGGCTTAGAGTAGTTTGTTTGTTTATCTGCTCGCATTTACTCTATTCCCAACTTAGTATAAGTTAGAGTAAAATCTATCGAGCCATAATTTTTTAATTTGGGAGTCTAAACAGCTCTTGTGTTTTAACACATTTTCGAGCATTCAATTGGTATCAGAGCAGGTACACTCGCTATGGTTTAGTTACCTGAGTGTGATCCTAATCTCTTTTGTAATGGACTGATCACAATTGCTCAACGCTCCACCATTCTTTAATGGTAGCAACTATGCATTTTGGAAAGTTCGCATGAGGGCTTTCTTGTGCGCTATAGATGAGTTTGTATGGGATTCCGTCGAGAATGGGTATGTCAAACCCATGATAGCCAAGTCCGAATGGGACAAGGCAGCTTTTGCATTGGCTAATGCAAACAGTAAGGCTATTAACGCTATATTCTGTGGTGTGTCTAATGATGAGTTTCACAGGATATCACATGTGGGGACTACCAAGGAAGCTTGGACAATTCTTGAGACTACCTATAAAGGTACCAAGAAAGTTAAGGACACAAAGCTCCAAATGCTTACCACCAGATTTGAAGAGCTTAAGATAGGTGACGATGAGTCTTTCGATTCATTCTACGGGTAGCTCAATGAAATTTGAATTGCTAAGCTCAATCTCAGAGAGAAGATTGAGGATGCTAAGGTGGTGAGAAAGATTTTGAGGTCCTTACCGGAGAGCTTCCAAGCAAAAGTAACAGCTATAGAAAAAAGTAAAGATTTGGATGAGATCAAAATCCAAGAGCTCATTGGATCTCTCCAAACATATGAGCTGGGACTGCCTTCTCACAAGTTGAGCAAATCTCTTACTCTCAAAACCATCACTGAGAGAATAGATGACTCCTTCGAACAAGATGATGTGGAGAAGGAGGTAGCATTCCTTGCAAAGAACTTCCAAAAATTTCTGAAGATGAAAAACAGTGGGAAGCCATTCAACAAAGGAAAATTTTCATCCTCCAAGGGTGATAGGAAGGAGTTTAAGAAGAAATATGGGAAGGAGTTTTAATCCCCTCAAGGAATTGTATGTTATGAATGCAATGGCCATGGGCATCTCAAGAAGGAGTGTCCTACCTACCTAAGAGGGAAGGGAAAAGTGTTTTCCACTACTCTGAGTGATTTTGACAACTCAAATTCAGACACAGAAGGAGAATGTGATAGTGAAGGGAACTACCGAGCCTTCATGACAATTGACCCTGTCAATTCGAAGAATGATTTGAGCAAATTGGTTGATGACTTTGGTGATCTTTCTAAGGATGAGGAAATTAAAGAATCAGAAGATAAAGACGTGTGCCAAAATGAAGGGGAAATCAACTTACAAGAAGCATATGATTCTTTACTGGAAGATTGTGGCAAATATGCCAAAGTTGCCAACCTTGCTGTGATAAAGATGAAAAAGGTTGAAGAAGAGCATAGGGGAATACTTGTGCAACTCAAGGAAGCTAAGTGTGAAGTAGAAGGACTCAAGGGAGAGTTGGTTGAAACTTACTCTAAGACCAAGTTTCTTGAACTTGAAATTATCCAAGCTAATGTCAAGGTCGAGCGCATCTCCACCAAGAAACTTGACAATGTGTTGTCCTCTCAAAAATCTTCACATGATAAGATCGGTTTGGGCTATACTGGAGAAGGAAGTTCGAGCAGCAAACCCAAGAAGGAAGTGAAGTTCGTTTCAACCAAGAATATTGAGAAACTTAAACAAGTGAAGCCTGAGATTGAGACCCCTGCTGTAGTAAAGAGAACCATTGGTGCAAAGCCAATGGAAAAAGGGAAGTCATTACCCAGAAATCAAAAGAGGCCTCAAGTAAAGCATTTGTGTCATCATTGTGGCACACAAGGGCATACCAGGCCTAACTGTTTCAAGCTTCATGCACTTAAGAAGGCTGATTACATGCGTGGTCAAGAAAGTTCAAAGAAAAGACCAAAGGGAGCACAAGCTAAGGGAGATAGTGAGGGATGTCTCATAGGAGACGTTATGGAGATGTTGAAAAACATATCACTGTGCCATGCTTGCTTCACTTCGAGGTTTGAAAGTTATGTTGGTCGTACCCCACCATCTAAGGCTCTCATCTAACATACTCATAAAGAGTGGGTGAAGAAGTGTACCTATGCATGATCACTCTCTATACCCATGCATCAATACTTCCAATGTTTAGGGTCATAGGTTCATGCATCATGACATGCATAATTCATTTTGCGTCATTGCTTCCGATTTATAGCATGTTTATTTTACAAGTTTTGTTTTGTACTTGTTGATTTGTTGATCTTACTTTACTTGTTATGTTTTTGAGTGTGTTCTAAAATTCAAAAAACCATAAAAATTAAAAAAATCTTCAAAAAGTTTGATTGCTTGTGTTGTGTATATCACATGTGAGTTTGGCCTAGTACCTTCGTACTAATGACGTAGTGCATTTCCGAGCTTAGCTTGTTATGTATGCACATTTTTCAGTGTGGGAGAAATCTTGAAAACTATGTGTGATTGTTGTAAATAGATCTTCAAGCTTGTCATGAATGATTGGTCAATGGTCTTGATGGTAGACTTGTGCCTATATATCTTCCCACCTTTATTTTTATGTTTTTGCAATAGAGCTCACCAAATGTAAATCTCAAAATGAAAAAGAGATTCTGAGCTGCAAAAGCCATCACATATACTAGTATTTGACTAGGAAAAAGGGAAAGCGACATTTTAAAATTAAAATGTATGGTGCTCAAAAAGCCAAAGGCTAACTCTTAATGTTGAAATATCAAAAATTTCAAGCATAGATCTAAAAAATGAGATGTATTGTTCAAAAAGATCAAATGTTATGATTTGTAAAGAAGCCAAATAAAAAGCTTCTAATATTTGTACTCATTTTCTTGTGGGAGGTCATATATTTTCATTTCTATAATTGAGATAGATTACTTGATTTAGTACTAGTTGTGTATGACTTGATTGAATTGATCATTTAAGCTTCACTTTGGTCTAAGGACTATTCCACATTTGATACTCACCCACAACACACAAGACTTTGTTCAAATAATGCTTATCTCATTTGTATGATTGTACATGTTCGAATGTGATTTGTATGCTCATTTACTTGTTGATCAAACCCAAAAAGATTTTTGAGTATTTTACATGTTTTTGAAAGTGATTTTATACTTTCGTGTTTTTACGTTTTTGTTTAAAATGCCTTTTGTGTTTTTCTTCAAAAACTGGTTTAGAGGCAGTTTCGCGAGAAGCTCGCAACTTAGAGCTTCCTGCGAAAAGTGTTTAAGGGAATTCTAAAAATTTCGAAGTTCATATAGAGAGTATCGCGATTGCCTCGCGACTATTTTGCGACTTAACCCTTCTTGCGAAATGATTTTTAGGCAAAAACTAGAAAAACACAAGTTTCATACAGAGGCTATCGCAACTATCTCGCGACTGTTTGGCGAGTAAAAGCTTCTCGTGAAAGCTTCTGTGCTTCAGTGGTGTTTTTTGTGACTAATTTCGCGACTGCCTAACCCACAAAAAAGGTGTTTTTTCAGTTTTATAAGACTGATGTGACAGTTTTTTAAACACTCTCTATTTCCCTCGCCGTGCCTCTCTCGAACCCTTCTCAACCCAAAACTATTTTTCACTCAAACCCCCATCAATTTCAAGCAAATCTCTGCAAAATCAATCTCAAAGGTATGTTCTTAACATTCTTTTCATCTTTTCCACTTAGATTATGTAGAAAATAACTTAGGTTTTCAAAAGTTGGGGATTCTTTGAAAAAAGGTTGGGTTCTTGATTTTAACCAAAAATTTTTCAAAATTTTGATTGGGCTGTGTCCCATTTCATTTATGTGTATCTATTTTGGCCCCTTGTGGCATTTTAAGCATGTATTAAAGCATTTTTCTATGTGTTCATGCATTGTTCATTCATGTAGTGCAGTGTTGCATGCCAAGTGCTTGTCAAAATGCTCAAGTGGCATTTTGTATTGTGTTGGACTTAATTGAAATCCATTGCTTGGGTTTACTCTTGATTGAACATGTTTGACATGTTTTGGTCAATGGGTGTGTGTTTTACACACTGTGCCCACTTTGTGCCTCACAATGCTATGCCATGCACCACCTAGGCACACACTAGGCACTCACTAAGCACACACTATGCATCACCTCTTGCACACACATGCATAGCACATGTACACACATGCATAGTTGCTTATTTCTTGCATTTGGTCATGTTTATATGCTTTAGCACTTTAAGAAAATTGTTTTAATTGTGTTATGCTCTGCTTTAAGCACTTATACTTATGTTTTGGACTAACATGAAACTAATCATGTTTGTGTTCTGTTTTTGTGTTTTTGCACATGTTTTCCTTTTGTATTCTCTATGTACATGTGCAAATGTCTCCAACCAAGCATTCAGCATCCAATAAATCCTTCAAGAGTGCTTGCACAGATTCTGATAACTTCATATCAACTGATGCAGACATGGCTTACAATGACTAGTACAAACTAGCAATAATAATTATGGAGAGAGTTGTCAAATTGGATACTCTTAAAGACACTTTCATTCCAGACATGTTCAAGGAAAGGACATGGACAAAGCTGTGAACTCCGACTGAAGTTATGTACTCGGAGATCATAAAAGAGTTTTTCTCAAATGCTAGGGTGGATGGAGACCACATTAATTGCTGGGTGAGACACAAGGAATTTGTGATTACAAGGGAATCAATCCAAGACTTCCTTGAAGTTTGTCCTTCTTCTCAGCCGATTACCGTGCAATACGATGATCGTTTGGAATCTATTAAGGAAATGGTAAGGCTTTTTGGTGGTACACTAAACAAGAAGTCCATGAACACAACTCCATTTAGTCCGGGGATGAGGGCTCTTGCTTATGTGATGATCCACAACTTGTATTTGGTCACCAATCTAACGACATTGTCCACTCTAAGGACAATCTTCCTGTATGATCTCTTTACTCACAAGGAGATTGATATTTGTGGACACATCTTCCACCTCCTGATCAAGAGCATCACTAAAAGGAACTCAAGGACAATCATGCCATTCCCTACTCTTATTATGGGCCTCATTGCAAAGACAAGGTTCAAACTTCCGAGTGGTCTCACTGTGGTACAAAGAGACTATCCTATTGGTGCACACACATGAGATCATGTTGAGGAAGAAGGAGGAGATACAGAGGATGAAATCAAGAGATTCACCACTGCTCTAAAGACTTCAGCTTAGCCATCATCTTTAGCACTAGCACGAGGACCAGACAGACTTGATCGCCTCATTGCCAGAGTAGAGCAGATGTTTACTATGCTAGACTTCCATGTGCAGCACACCGTGAACTAGTTTGCATACATCTAGGGTCAGATCACTGCATTATCTTCACAGATCGATGATTTGTCCATGGAGCAGGGATCAGATTTAGAGTCCGATCAGTTCTAGCCTCTTTGGCCATTCCGGTCAAAAAGGGGGAGAAAATTTTGAGGGGGAGCTTGCACATTTGAGGGGGAGCAGAGCGTAGACAGAGTTTAGACTTAGATACATTGGTTCATTATAGGCAGTTTAGCATTCTTTATGTTTCATTTAAACTGTTTTAGTGTCTATAACTCTTGGATAGTTGTTTTTACTGCTTTTCTTTAAAGCTTAAGTACTTTGTTTTTAATTTCAGTTTAATATTTAGTACTTGTATTTATCTCAATGCTTTGTAGCATTTTTTGTACTTTTAAGATATTGCTAATATGTCTTAAGTACCTCACACTTGTACCCTTGTAGGATCTTGTATCCTAGATGCATATACTTCATGTATTTTGCAATGGTTGTGTGTTGTACATGCAATTGATCATTGTGATTGGTCTTTATTGCATTGCATGTTCGGATGAGCATTTACTTGCTAAATGTTCATTGTAGTCATTCTTTAATGACTGACCTTGTTTGATCAAGATACGCTTACATGTTATATAGTGTTTACAAACTTGATCGCACTTTACTTGCTTATGTACGTACCATGTATTCAACTTGTAATAAGCTTAATGAAAGTTTTGTTTGTGTATGAGTGTTTCAGGTTACAGGTATATACGTGCAAGTGCTTCACGGCTTCTAGATTAGGTGTGAGTGAGTTTTGCCACTATTCCCAAACTCACGTTTAAGTCTAGAGTCTGTTTTAGGGGTTTTGTCACGGAATAACCAAAGAGGGAGATTGTAAAGTTGTAATTTATAACTACGTGTTTTGTTGGCTTTTATTCCGTGCCAAATTTGATTTTAATTATGTTCAATCTTTTATACCCTACATTTCATATGGGATTTATTTGTAAAGGTTGTATGTGAGAGAGAGAGTGTGTAAAGACTGAAGGCATTGAAGACTGAAGTCTTTTTGTGGGTAGCTCACGAGTAAGCATCCCGCGAAGTGATGCATGTGCCTTGCACATGATTGGAATGCGAAGAGTCAGGATAGGATGGAGACACCCGCGAAACATTTTGTTTTGCCAGACTGTCATTTTTGATACACACTTTCTATGCCTACACTATTTATACCCACATTACCCATAGATGTTAAGGAGTGCTTCTAAGAGAAAACCCTAGCCACAAACCTTAAGAGTTAGCGATTGTTATACCCACAATTCTCTACACAATTGCTAGTGGATTGTCCTCAACTCCTACCTCTCCATTTCCATACCATTGAGAGGTTGATAGCCCAAACACTTAACACACCCTTTCGGAGTGTTCAGTGAGGTTTTGGTGCTGCTGGGAGGCATTGGAAGAAGCCAGGCTTTGGCGGATACAATCGGGTGTATTGCGGGATCTAGAGAGCTAGACAAGACACGGTTCCGAGAAGCCTTGTTGGAGTAGGAGCTTGGTGGGTTTAGGTGCATCGGGTAGATTAGGCTTGAAGGGTCTCTTGTTAATCTATCAAGCCGTAATTTTTTAATTTAGGGGTCTAAACAGTTCTTATGTTTTAACACATTTTCGAGCATTTAGTTCTCACGCGTACTTTCCAATATGCATAGTTAGTGTCATCAAATAAAGGAGGTATAATAAGAAACTATCCTCTATCCATGACAAACAGGGGTCAATGGATCACATAGCAAAGATTAACCCTAATCAGAGTGTGTCTGCTCTGATACCACTTGATAGGCCAAGAATGTATTGACCCCATGTGATGAATTAATTGATTAATTAGCCAAGTTTATTAATTAATCAAATTAACATGTAAGATGTGTGGTAGCACAAATAAATCACCAATTAAACTAAGTATGCAGCAGAAAATAATTAACATTGTGATTTGTTTACGAATGGGAAAAATTTAAACGGCAAAAACTCTACCGGGTGATTTTAAGGTCACCACTCCCGAGAATTCACTATTATCAAAACAAGTGGTTACAAGTGAACAAATCCCAATACCTTATACCAACTTACAGTTGAACCCTTATCCCAATACCCAATTGGACTTGTTCTATAGTGACAATCTCTCATTTCAATGCACGGCTCCCAATATGTGACTAACCAATAGATGTGCGGATCCCAGTATGCGACTTAATCACCAATGTGAGAAGAATGTTGGTTGCAAAGTTCTTCAGTTCATCACATGATTAAGATTAAGAAGCTCATTGGTCATAAAACCCTATGGTGTACAAACATAGCAGCTTCTTCAAGAGAAAGATGAAATAGGGCAAACTAGGTTTCTGATCACACTTTTCTTCACACTTGTGGAATTATGCTCTAGTGCAACTTGTGTAACTTTTGATGGCCCTCAAAATAATCCTTATATATATTTAGGGTTGTGAGAAAAGAAAGCCCAAACATATACCCATGGATTGGATGAAAAACAACTCTGAAAAACTGAGTTTCATAAACCTTGATAGATAGCCATCTATTGAGCTAGCTGTCGACCCATGGGCTTCAGCAACTTTTAAACCTCGATAGATGCTAGCTGTCGAGTTTTAAAATCCTGCACTTTATTACTTGATTCTTGGATAGACTTGCATGTCTTTAACACTTGAACTTAAAACCTTGTTTCTTGAATTATTAAACACATCCTAGATCTACCTAATTATAAGTAAAGTGCGTTAATTCAAAGGATTAGCCAATTACATAAAATGTTGATATATGTTCCTAACACTGAATCACGTATGTCCTAACATATGTAAGCCAAAACATCACAATTTTGTTATGCCGAAGCACATAGATGTTATACATGATTGGCGGGCTTTAGTGGTGAGATAGTTATTTATGCCTTTCTCTTAGGATTTTCTAGTCCTTCCCATCAAAAAGAGTGATATGAGTATGAGATATAAGAGACAATCTTAATCGTACTCATCACAAATACGAGCCACAAAACTCACTTGCTTAGTTGTGCATTGAGATGCTCATCTAAGTTACAAGAGATAAAAAGTTTAAAAACTTTATTTCAATGGCCATCCAAGGTACACAGTACCAATATACATAAACACACTATTTTTGTATTTTTCTGATTCTTTTTTTTTTTTTTTGAAAACAAAACAAAATAAAAACTAAACAACCAAACAAAAACAGACAAACAACATGAAAGTATGAAGATAGATGTAGATGTATGAAAGCGTGATTCCAAAAACAGATAAGAAATCAAGCAAGAGAGTCCTACTTTAGACAAAAATAATTAAAGTAGAGGAAGATAGAAAAGACAATTAAGTCTTAGGCTCCTTTCTCACCCACACAACATTAGTCTTTGGCATTGAAGATGAAAAGGCACGTGTCCTAGTATGTCTACTAAAGGACATTAGAAGAATTAGAATTCTCCTAAAATTGAGTTAAAATGCTCAAAGCTTTTAATAACTCTGCAAACAAAGGTGTTGATCCTTGAGAGAAAATTTGTGACCATTTGGACACTTGCTTATGAGGAAACAACTTGAAACGATTAAGGTGAGTGCGACCAGAACCACCACAAGGGTGACAAACATGAGTAGTTTTAGAGCTACTCGGCTTCGTAGAAGGAGGTCTAACCTTAGAGGTTGACAACTTAGGACAATTTGGCCTAATATGACCAACAATACGACAATGATGACAAGTGGGGACAAATTCAGAATTTTTATTCAACATAGGAGGAGTTTTAGACATAGGTTTAGAAACTTCAGCGTTAACATTAGATTGTTTACCTTTGTCTATTCTAGCAATATTAGCATTCAACTCTTCATTATTCGTTTTAAATGGAGGAATATAAAATTTTTTTTCTTTTGAGTTAGGCTTAACAACAAGTTTGGCACTAGTTAATTTTTCAACTTTGGTTTTAGATTCAACTAGTTGCTCTTCCAAACTCTTAATTTTTTTCCACTTGAGATGAAATTTGATTTTTAAATTTCTCATTCAAATTATTAGCTTCATCCAATTTCGCAATCAAATCATCTCTTTCAAGTTTGACCTTTTTAAAATTAGCTTTTAATTTTGTAGAACATTCAAGAGATTTCATACAAAAATTATAAAGCTTGCAATAGGCATCTTGAATATCATCATCATCATTCAACACAAGATCATGCAAATCAAAACAATCAAGAGTTTCCATGATAATGGCGGTCAATGGATCACACAACAAAGATTAAAACCTAATCAGAGTGTGCCCGCTCTGATACCATTTGTTGGGTTAAAATGAATTAACCTCTTGCAATTAATTAATTAATTACCCAAGTTAATTAATTAGATCAAATTTCATGCAATAGCGTGGCAGTATAAACAAATCACCAAATTATCTAAATGCAGCAGAAAATAAATTTGACACAAGTGATTTGTTTATGAATGGAGAAAACCATCAAGACAAAACTCCACTGGATGATTTTAAGGTCACCACTCCCAAAAATCCACTATTATCAATCACAAGTGGTTACAAGTATAAAGAATTTTACCAAACCCTTTGTCCTATCACGAAATACCAACCTACAGTTGAACCCTTACCCCAATACCCAATTGGATTTGTATTGTAGCGGCAATCTTTCCCTTGATGCACGAATCCCAATACATGACTAACTCCAGCAACTTGAAGAGGTTGTTGATAATGAACTAGGTCACTTTCTGAATGTGCGGCGGCCTTTAAAATAAGCCTTATATATGTCTAGGGTTGTGAGAAAAAAAAAACCCATACAAATATTTCAGCATGAGCTGAAAATCAGATCTGGAAGTTTTGATTTCGTAAGTCTTGATAGAAACAACTTGTGTCAAGCTTGTGTCGAGTTTCGACTACAAACCTCGATAGAAGTCTTTCTATCGAGATTACTCTCGAGATTTAATGAACAGCTTTTCTTCACTTGTTTCTTGATTAGATCTTCATGGCTTTAACACTTGACTTAAACAACATGTTTCTTGATGTCCTAAACCCGTTCTAGATCTTCCTAATTACAAGTAAAGTACATTTTGTCAATGGATTTATCAATCACATAAAATATGTCCCTAACACAAACCCTTTTACTGAGCCAACTAATATGGATCAATTGAAGAAATACCACGTCTGAGGTGGTAGTCTGAAAAAACCACGTCTGAAGTGGTTGTAAATTATGTTATTTCCTTTCCTAGGTTCAATAAAAAAAAAATGGTAGGTTGAAAACTAAAAGGGCGATCTACGCAAAATGAGAGTGAAAAAAAAGAGAAGAGAGTGAGAGAGCCTGCTAGGTTAAAAACTCGAAAGGGTGGCCTAGGCAAAAGTTAAGGCAATTAGAAAATGAACTACATGATGACCTGATCATTTTGCCAAGGAGGTATGTAGGCAACCATATATTGGTCCAGTCACAACTTCCCTAAACCCACCATTTACCCATTAAGAAAGAAAACGGTTTTCAAAATTCAACCATTCCATTACTCCAAATTCAAAACCCAAACCCTAAATCAAACCCTAAAAAAAAACCAAATCTTAGAAACCTAAACCCTAAACAAAACCCTAAACCTGAAAGTCTTAAATAATTCCTAAACCTAAGAGTTTCACATCAACTTTTAAAATAAACATGTTCAAAGCCAAAAATAAGAAGATCATTTTTTTTTGGGTATTTTCTCCTTTGGTTGTTCATTGGTTCCATTTGTGCTAGGTACTTTGTCATCTTTGTCCCTCCTTCTAAACTCATAGTTGTTAGCCTCATATTTTTCTTGGTTGTCTCTAAGAAATTGTTTTCTCATAACAGCCATGTTAGCCTCCTTATCCGCAATTTTGTTCACCAACTAGTTAGAATATTTTGTGGTCATCTTGTGAAAGTGAACCTTAACAAAAGATTGATCCACTCGGTTAGCTATCTCCAAGCCCAACAACATGTTCCTTATAGAAGTAGGATTTGTGTCCACAGGAGTGAAGAATTTTCTTCCTCATCTACCAGGCATTCCTTGCTCATATTGGAATTGTCTTAAGAGTCTATCAGCCTTATAAAACGTTGCTCTCCTTAATCCAATTATGAAGATATGATTTGATCCCAGGGACCGCAATAAAGGAGGTGGGCACTTCCACCGATAACAATTCCATCAAATTGAGACACTGAATTTCTTGTTCAGAAATTCACCCAGTCACTTTCAGTTTGATACTCGGTTTTGAGGGCAGTCCTACTGAGGAAATTGCTAGGACCATAATTAGCAATGTAGGCATGGCAATCATGTCCAGTCTCTCCATCAACCATATCTGCAAAGTTAAGGGACTCCCAAGAAAGTGTTGTGACTCTCTACCAATAAATACGGAATCCAATTCTAATAGAGTTTCTGCCAAGATCAGAGAAGCAGGGTTATCACTATCCTTAACTTGACTCACAATACCTATGGCTTAAGCATCCACAAAACATGGCATTCTAGAACAAAGCAAAAATTCTCCCACGAAACAAAGAGCTAAGCCAAAAAATTTTTGCATGTTGTCGGTCATTCCATGAGTACGTTTGTTTATAAATCTTAAAACAACTGCATGAAGATTCACCAAGTGGCCTTCAATCATGCTACTAGTAATTGAAGTAGGAAGCCTCAAAGCACCAAACAAAATCTCCCTATGTCTGGGATCACAAGAAACTACTACGAATTTTTTGCCAGGATCATAACCCAAAATAGCTAAGAATTCTTCAATTGTGGGACAAAGTTCAGCAGTTTTAAACCGGATATACATGGTCCTAAGTATCCCAGAACTTGACGGCGGCATGGAGAAAATCTCACTTGATCTTGACATCCCTCAAAGCCTTGATTCCCTCTAGTTTGTAGGCTGTGAAATTGGTTTTGGTGCCAAAATCAAAGCTATGAACCCATCTATTGATATCATGAATGGTTGAATGAGGAGAATTTTGATTGTTAGCCATGGATAACTCTTGCATGTGAATGTTGTTTCTTGATAACTTTGATTCAGAGATTTGTTTGTAGGTTAGATGCTAAAATAAGCTACCTCAATCCTTAATTGGAGTTTGTAGCTAAATGGGAAAGTGTTTCATAGTCCTAAACAGAGAAAATATTTTTTGAAAAATCCAAAAAACACAGAAAATGTGTTGTAAAAGAGCGAGGAATTGGGGCGAAATTGGGTGTGCCTGTCGGCACCCCAAAGCTCAACCATGGCCCAATTACCTGTTTTGTGTTTTCATGCACTTCACATGTCTGTTTTGACTTTGTTTTTCACTCAAAAAATTTGATTGTGTAGTAAAGTTCTCAAAAATTGGCATGGCTTGTCAAACTGGGGCATTTAGAGATGCCTTGTCCATTTTTTTTTAAATCACATGTATCACTTGTTTCAAAAAAAAAAAAAAAAAAAAAAAAAAAAAGAGGGAAGAGAAAATAAATTAATTCGAGATTTTCCAAAGTCATGCATTTACTTAAACTAGGGGCATTCGGTTGTGCCTTGTCCCCTCTCTTTGGAACAAGTAAAAATTACTCACCCCTTTTCAAAAAAAGAAAAAGAAAAGAGAATAAAAAATAAAAGGTTATTATGCATAAAGTTATCAAACTAGGGGCATTCGGCCTTGTCTCATTCGAGTGAGTACAAATCATATCAAAGGTGGTTAGAAGAGTTTAAATTGTTTACTACAAAACTTCAATTTGGAAAATTAAAATACAGGTTAAGCATCATTCCGACTTTGGGTCCGCTTGTGGGAAGATCTCCAAGACCCACCCCTAGATGAGCCACCTTCAATGTCTCATTCCTGACTTACATAAAACCAAGATTCTTGCTGCCGGTTCTGAAGTTCAAGGTTTCTGATTCTCTCCTCCAAGGATCTTGTGTTGGCATTAGCCATTGCCATTCAGTTGTTCTGAAAAATCAATAGAGACAAGTGTTAAATCCATTATCATGGAAGTTCAAGCAGAAGCATTAAGGAAGCATCATCTTTTACCCAGCTCATTTCATTGAGCACATATTGAGAAGACTGAGTGTGTGCCACCAACTGCAAACCTCTAATCATCCGCATGCTTTCTTCCACAAGATCAACACCAACTTGAAGCACAAATTCATAAGTTCAGAATTAACTCAATGAAAAAACATGAAGATAGAAGACTAAAGGATTGAGGAATATACCGGGTCATTTCAGGAGACATTTGGGGTATACTCTAGCCGGTCAAGATTCATTAAGTTGTATGACTAATCAGGGTTCATTACTGCATATTGCCATGCGGGAAAATGAGGATTTGACTCCATGAAAAAACTAGAAGAGCCATTAGCATGGCTAGGAGGAGGACTCTCCTTCTTTTCAGAGGATGAAGCCTAAAAGTGCAACATGCAGATATTTTCACAAAAGTTGAAACAAAGAATATGAGAGATGCTAAACGAGGTACAAATTGAATGTAGAAAGAAAGAAAGCTACCGAGGTTACAGGAATGCCAGCTAAGCAACCTTGCAATTGAGTCTGGACAAATTCAAGATAGTCTCTTGGTGTCCTCGAAACAACATGGCCGACTCGAGCATGAGCAATTTTGTTTATTAGCTTAAAGATTTGCCAATTGGATGGAGGGACAAGGATGAACATGAATAGTCTTAAAAGGGTACACATGTCAAACTTGAGTGAACACCCGGTTACCAAGACACCAATATTTCCCATGGCGACACTTAAACAATACTTGATGGCCATTCAGCTTTTGAGCCCATTCACACTTAGCATGCTCCTCACATCCAAGCCAAGGATTCAAAGACATCTAAAAATCACCAAGAATCCAGAATGAAAGGAAGCCAAACCACACAGCACAAAAAAAGAAAAAAAATAAAAACCCTCAACCAAACACAAAACCCCAAGAACCAAAAAAAAAAAAAACCTCACATCATCGGTAGTCAAGTTATCAATCACCATACGCCAAACTTGTAAAGAACGCTTGGGAGGCGTTGACAAATGATACTTAGGCAGCCAACGAAGAAACCTTAGATACATGTCACCAACATCTTCTAAAACTTGAGGACCAACCCCAAAATATTCATACATCTAGACCTTAAAAAAGAAATTAACACACATCATTAACGGCACAACAACCAAAATGACCTTCCAAAAAACACATAACCAAGAATTCAAAACCTCACCTGTTAAACAAATGGTGCACCTCCTAAGCTTGAAAGGCTACACCGAGAAAGTTGAGTCATAAAGTGCAAAAGGGTTGCATAAGCCATGCCACCCCAATCATAATTTTTGATTTAGCCAATATCCCTCAGACTCACAAATAGTGCAAGCTCACATTACGACCCAAGTCTGGATATAAGTGAGTTCCAATGAAGAGAAGAATGAACATACGAGTGCCGGTTGCTACAGTCTTATAGCTCTCAATATTGGTGTACAACCACATCAAGGGTATATTTTTGCTCCTGATTTTTGAAGGCATCACACCCAAAAGACTTTTAATATATGTTGAGGTGATGGAATCATTAACTTTAATTCTTTTGTAAAGTTGTGATTTACAACTACGTTTTATGTTGGCTTTATTCCATGACAAAAAGTGTTGTAATTGCTTTAATTTTATTCCTTGTATTTTATGGGATTTTATTGTATTGACTTTAGTATCAAGTTGGTGAAGAATCAGTGGATTTCGCAAGAAACTCACGAGAAGCTAACCCGCGAAAGAGCCACGTAAGGAGCATATGTCTAGAAGCTAAAGAGTCGTGCCAGGCTATCGTTTTCGCGAGTGTCTCATGGGTAAGGCCTTCCTGCGAGATAGTCACGAAACTTTCTGCTTGGAGGTATTTTAAGTGTGACTTGCTTACCCTTCACCCATGCTATATATACTCTCATTACCCACAAATGTAAAGGAGGCCATTCAGAGAGAAAAACCCTAGATAGGTTTTCTACAACACACGCCTATCTTTTTGAGAGAAAGCTACTCATCCTTAGTGAGAAATCATTGTAGCCTCCTCTCCTCCCCTCTCCCATTATCATACCTTGAGAGGAGATTTGTATCCAAACACAATCCACACCTTTTCAGTGTAGTGAGTGTTTTTGGTGTTGCTAGGAAGCATTGGAAGAAGCCAAGTATGGCAGATGCAAGATGGAGCTTGTTGCGAGATCTGGAGAGCTAGACAAGACACGGTTCCGAGAAGCCTTGTTGGAGTAGGAGCTTGGAGGGCTTAGGTGCAGCAGGTAGATTAGGCTTGGAGGGTCTCTTGCTAAACCATGTATCCCAACTGATTGTCAGTGGATCAATTACCACTTGAAGGGCGGCGGAGAGGTTTTTTGTCGAGTTCTTCGATTTCCTCTTTGATAACATATCGGCGTGTTGTCCGTGTTTGCATTCTTCTTCCTTACTCTTTTACATTTCATTCTATTGCTGTGATTATATGAATATGTGCTAGAGTAGCTTGTTTGTTTATCCGCTAGCATTTACACTATTCCACACTTAGAACTAAGTTAGTGTAAAATCTATCGAGCCGTAACTTTTATTTGGGGGTCTAAACGGCTCTTGTGTTTTTAACACATTTTCGAGCTTTCATCTTTCACCACCCAATTTTAAGCCAATAATGGCTGAGAAGTCATAAGGTGTCAACATCACCTTACCAGAATCGCTTTGACAAAGCAAGGAGTAATTGGAAGTCCTTATACTCATTGGTATCATGATCCAATAGGGCTTGGAAAATGGTCTAGAAGCTGGCTTCATTAATGATATTCTTAATGTCCGGGGACAATATCTACCACATGCCCTTCAACATCTGGAGGCCACCTTGACTCTTGAGGTTCTGCAAAACAAAGTTTAGCTAATCATTAAGATGTTCACAAAACACCATGTCCCAAAATACTCATTCCAAAATCCCAATAAATAAAACAATGCCCCTAAAAATTTTAGCCAAACCCCAAAGGCCATTCCATAAATTCAAATCCAATGACATTCCAACAATAGCCCCTATCAACCAACCCAAAAATCCTTCATCTCCATAAGATCATTCAACAACGGCTCAAGCATACGCACAAAAAAATCCCACATCCAAAAAAAAAAAAAATCCCATGCTTAAAAAAAAAAAAAAAAATCCCATGTCCAACACAAAAAAAAAAAAAAAAAAAAAAAAAAAAAAAAAAAATCATGCCCAACACAAAAAAAATTCCATGTCTAACAAAAATCTTTCGTGCTCAACACAAAAAAATTCATACCAATACCAAAAAAATTTTACCCACAAAAATTTTCCATACCCATGAAAGTAGTACCCATAAAAATTTCCATGCTCATGAAATAAGACCTACACATTCCAACAAAATTTCCACACTCATCAAAAATGAGTTTGCTCAACCATGCCACACATCAAATTCTCATGATTTCAATACCCTCAAAATTCAAGTCAAGATTCATCCAACAATAACATAAGTTACATACAATGCAAAGCTTCATGAATCTTCAACATTGTCCAAATTTCATAATACCAAACAATTCAACAATTTAAAAATGCCTCAAAACAAAGAAAACAACATGATCACACAATGATTTCCAACCAAATCATACAATGTTCAAAATTCCCACAAAAACATACAACAACAAAATGACAATGTCCCACCAACAAAACATAAAATCAACAAATTTGCCAACAAAGAAACAAAAAATGAGTTCACCATGAAGTCATTTTTGGAGTGTGGAGCATGGGTTTTAGGGTCTTGAAGGAGCCCCTCTTCCTCATCCCATTCTAGGGATGGATGATATTTCTTCCCATTGAAAGTGAGAAAAGATGGCCCATGAGGAGATGCCATGGAAAATGCAAAAGAAATGGAGGTTTGAAGATAGGTTTCAAAAAATAAGTTTGTTGCAAAGGTGGTCAAGAACTAAGATCTGAAAAGATATTTTGCGAAATGGATGAAATCAAGTTTAGAAGCCTAGAGAAATGATTTTCTAAGCAAGAAATGGTGTGGAAATGAAGAAAATGCAAAAGGAAGAAGCTTGTGAATAGTGACAATGGAGAAAGAAGGGAGTGTTAGGATATATGTGATTCAATGTTAGGAACATATGTCAATATTTTATGTAATTGGCTAATCCTTTGACAAAATGCATTTTACTTGTAATTGGGTAGATCTAGGATGAGTTAAATGCTTCAAGAAACAAGGTTTCAAGTTCAAGTGTTAAAGTCATGCAAGTTTGTCCAAGAAACAAGTGAGAAAGTGCTGTATTTTAAAGCTCGACAGCTAGCATCTATCGAGATTTAAAAGTTGTTTCAACCCGTGGCTCGACAACTAGCTCGATAGATGGCTATCTATCGAGATTTATGAAACTCAGTTTTTCAGAGCTAATTTTCATCCAATCCGTGAGTATGTGTTTAGGTTTTCTTTTCTCAAAAACTTAAATATATATAAGGATTATTTTAAGAGCTGTCAAAGGTTACACAAGTTGCACGAGTGTGAAGCAAAGTTTTATTCATGCAAATTATGATCTTAGACAGAATTTGCCCTAATTTATCTTTCTCTTGAAGAAGTTGCTGTGTTTGTACACCTTAGGGTTTTGTGACCATGGAGCTTTGTGATCTTCATCATGTGATGAACTGAAGAACTTTGCAATCAACATTCTTCTCAAGTTGGTGATCAAGTCGAGTACTGGAATTCACACATCTATTGGTTAGTCATGTAATGGGAGTCATGTATTAAAAAGGAGAGATTGTCACTACAGAACAAGTCCAATTGGGTATTAGGGTAAGGGTTCAACTGTAGGTTGGTATAAGGTACTACTATTCCTTTACTTGTAATCGCTTGTTGTGATAATAGTGAATTCTCAGGAGTGGTGACCTTAAAATCACCCGGTAGGGTTTTTGTTATGTAGGTTTTCCCCATTCAAAAACAAATCATCGTGTCATTTTAATTTCTGCTGCATATTTAGTTTAATTGGTGATTTGTTTGTGTTGCCACGCATATTGTATGTTAATTTGATTAATTAATCAATTTGGCTAATTAATTGGTTAATCTATCATAAGGGATCAATACATTCTTGGCCTATCAGGGAGAGTGAAGAAGGATGAGTAAAAAAAAAAGATGAAGACAAACACAAAAGGGGGCCAAAAATTCAGCCCCCCCTTTTTAGAATCACATGTGAGTTGTTGAGTCAACTCACCCAAAAAAAAAAAAAAAAAATTTGTTTTTTCTAAAAAAAAAAATGAAATGATGATGATGATGATGATGGAATAAAAAAATATGATGAAATGATGATGAATGAAAAAAACTTTTCAAAGATTTCCAAAGACAGAGGGTATCAATTTCAAGAAAATTTCAATTTTGATGGAAGAAAAATAAAAATTTTCTTAAGGATGATCAAGAACAAAGGGTATCACTTTTCAAAGAAAATTTCAAGCTTCAAAAAGAATAAATGATGAATTTTTTAAAAATAAAAAATAAAAATCAATGGTTTTTCCTCTTGAAGAGGAAATTCAACTCTTAAAGAAAAAAAAAAAAAAAAGAAAAGAAAAAAGAATCACACATCTCAAAACAGTGGAACAACAAAGCACCAATCATTTAAAATCTAATCCCAAACTCTGGTCTTTTGCAGGCAAAACCCCAGGTTCAAACCAAGATAGAGAAGCCTCTTAGTTACCCCCCATTCAGATCAAGATAGAGAAGCCTCTTGGTTGCCTTCAGTTTCAGATTGAGATAGAGAAGTCTCTCAATCACTCTAGGTTCAAACCAAGATAGAGAAGCCTTTTGGTTGTCTTCCATTCAGATCAAGATAGAGAAGCCTCTTGATCATTCCAGATTCAGATTAAGATAGAAAAGCCTCTCAATTGCCTGAAGTTCCAAGATAGAGAAGCCTCTTGGTCGCTTCAAATTCAGATTGAGATAGAGAAGCCTCTCAATTGCCCCAAGTTCAAACCAAGATAGAGAAGCCTCTTAGATACCTTTTATTCAGATCAAGATAGAGAAGCCTCTTGGTTGCTCTAGATTCAGATTTAGATAGAGAAACTTCTCAATTACAACCAAGATAGAGAAGTCTCCCGGTTACCTTCCATTCAGATCAAGATAGAGAAGCCTCTTGATCGCCCCAGGTTCAAACCAAGATAGAGAAGCCTTTTGGTTACTTTCCATTCAGATCAAGATAGAGAAGCCTCTTAGTCACCTCAGGTTCATCAGTTATCAAGTAGATTAAGTATTCACAATTCTCATTTTTCAAAACAACAAAACAGTAGTTCTATGTCCCAAGGTTTTAGGTTCTAGGGCTAGGTAATCTTTGAAAAGTCGACCTCGATTAAATCATGGCTGCTAGAATCAGTGTCTTTGTTTTACATTGACATTCACTTTGCAAGCTTTGTCAATGAGGGGCATTCTGTAAACACTCGATTTTGCACCCATAATTTAATCTTGGAAGATGGCTAGAGTGACCATTCATATAAGTAAAATTTAGAGTTGCATTGCATGCATTAGTTCATTCATTACATATCATAAAAATGATTTTGAGATTCTAATGATTGCGATGGTATGTCCAATTCCTAAAACGAACCGTCAGATTGAAAGATATCACATGATTAAGTTTCCACGGTTTGCATGCATTTTTTTTTTTTTTTGGGTGGAACCTATCACACGTGATTAATTTAAATTAATTCTAATTGGTTAAACAAATAAATTAATTAAATAATTTTGTGATTGGTTGTTGGTTGTTGGTTAGTGTAAAAAATAAGTCTGCTTGCGCGGGAATAAAGTGGATAATCAGATAATAAAAAAGTTTTGGATAATTAGGTCTTTTTAAGAATATTTATCTATTAGATAACTATCATTTTAAAGACTTGAATATCAAGAAAAATGGATTAATTTTTAAAATACGAATAAAAAACGCGTCTAGGTGCAATTTCTAGCTCAAAAATCCTCAAAAAATGAGTCCAAATCAAACAAAAACTCAAAAGCGGGCCTGGCACCCAAGAGGGCCGGTCGGCACTCTTGGAGTGCCGATCGGCACTTCCCAAGTGCCAATTGGCCCAAATGCCTAGCCTGGGCCGAGAACCTCCTAATTAAGATAAAACTTATCTTTTTCGAATTTCTAGAGATAAGGATGTGTTCCAATTCATATCTGATCTCATTTAGCTTATTTTTTAAGCATCCCAACCTCTATAAATAGAGGAAAAAGATCAGAATTTAGTGCCCTTCTTTTCTAACTTCTCTACTCCCCTTACGTTAAAGACGTTCTAGAAGTTTTGGCTTTAAGAACTTCTTTTTTGTAAGTAAAGTATTTTAGACCTCAAAGAAGTGAAATTTTCTTTGATTTCTAAAATATTCTTCTATTGAAGTGTACACTCATGCAAGAGGTATTTTCATTCTTATGTTTCTTTTTCTTTTCCATTAATTCATATGTTGTGATTGTTCACTACATGAATTTGGTTAATATATGTTTGATTTTATTATGTCTTGTTCTTAATTCATATTTGCCATGTTTATATGCTTGGTTAGAATTTTCTTTGACATGTTCTTTAGTTGATTAACATGTTTTAATTCTTCTTTGATTTCAAAATCTGCAATTAAATACCAAAACATTTTTTTAAATAAAAACAGATTTGTATTTTCACTAAATACAAATTTGAAATTTTTTTCAAGTAAAAAACAGATCTGTATTTTCACTAAATACAAACCTGAAAATTTTTCTGATCACAAAACAGATCTGTATTTTTCTAAAACATTTTTTTTCTTCTTAAATAAAAATTGCAGATTTTGAATTTTAAAGAATGAATTAAAAGTTAGGTTAAAGTTCTTTTTTTAGGTCATTCCATGAATATGTAATGCATGCATAATAGATTTGAATTATGAATATGAATCCTCTTTTAAAAATCTCATTTTTTTGTCCCTTACAAAACAAATTTGATTTTTATTTACAAAATCCCATTTTTTATCCTTTACAAAACAGATCTAATTTTTATTAACAAAATCCCATTTTCTTATGTCTTATAAAACAGATCTGATTTTTCTTTAAGAAGAGGACATATTCATAAGATGAATTTGTTTAAATTAATTTTTGTCAAGAAAGTGTTTGCTACACGCATCATAGCATATCATTCAACATCATACAAAGGTATATAATGGTCATTAGAGTCTAGAAGACCAGACTTTGTTTGGGTGTAATGGGTGCCTAACACCTTCCCATTTCGAAACCTAGCCCCTGAACTTAGGTTTTCTTGGATAGGTAGACTAGTGTTTTGTCTTTTGTTTTTAGTAGATTGTAACTAGGATCAAAGCTTTATAATTTTTACATATATTTAGGACCAAAGCCTTGTAAATTTATTCTACCATGATGTAATTGTATTTCCATAGTCAATTAATAACATTCGAGGAATTTTTGGACATGTAATTGTATTTTATTTTTTCTTATTTTTTTGTATAAAAAAATTAGTGGCGACTCCACACAATTACCCAAAAGAGAGGTGCCTTAAGCACTCAAATCTCTTTTCAAGAGCACCCCTTGCGGTCTCTCACAACGTAGATCCTTACCCAAAAACCCTAATCAACATAGAAACAGAGCAGAAATTTAAAACATAAAATCTAACAACCTAGCATGCTTAAAGACATAAAGAAAGCCTAAAAATAACCTAAACAAACATAAGTAAACATAAACTAAACAAAAGAAGCAAATTAAAACAAAGATTAAAGCTGAAAAGAAAAAGAAAGGTTTTAAAGCATACCTCAAAGCAAAAGCTCTTAGGCTTGATTTTTGATCGTTCCCCTCAGTTAAATTTATCACAATTTAATAAAAAGATGATTAGTAATCTTAAACTCAAAATATTGGGGCCAAAAAATGTCCCAATAAAATAAAAAAGAGACTTGAGGGTGTTTTGTGAAAAGCTCCCTTTTGATTCACTATTTTCTAGTGAATTTTAAGTTTTTCCCGTGGGATTTCTGTGTGTTTTGAAAATGTACCATGTAAGGCATTTTATAGTGGAAAAAATAGGATTTGGAATTGCTCTCAGACGATGTGGGATTTGTTCTAAACCTCAGCCATTATTGCAGAAAACTTGCATTTTTCATGCTTCTGAAACCCTAGCTACATGTACAGGATCATGCCTGCGTACGCATGCTATAGCTTGCGTATGCAGGGCGAAGGCTACTTTGGTCAATTTATTTCCAAAAATAGATTCTTACTCATTAAAAAGGTCATATTTTCCATTTTAACACTCCTCAAGTCAATTTAATATTTGACTGGGTTCTAAACTGGCCTTGGGCCTTAGATTTCAAGTGTTGTTGGGGAACGGGGGCCTGAGTCGAAATGGGTACAAAATGTGGTGTCTACAATATCGTTGACATAAATCTCTATGTTCCTTCCAATCTGCTTGCTAAACATCTGGTTCACCAACCTCTGGTAAGTATCTCTTACGTTTTTCAATCCAAATGGCATGACTCTATAGCAATAGAGTCCTTAACTGGTGATGAATGCTGTCTTTTCCTAATCCTCCTCCTACATCTAGATTTGGTTGTAACCTGAGAAGGCGTCCATGAACATTAGGAGTTTATGTCCTGCCATTGAGTCAATGAGCTGGTCAATCCTTGGCAATGGGAAGTTATCCTTTGGGCAAGCACTATTCAAATCCGTGAAATATACATACATTCTTTATTTTCCATTTGCCTTTTTCACCATGATGATGTTGGCCAACCAATCTGGGTAATAGACTTCTCGAATGAAATTGGCTGCAAGCAACTTGTCTACTTTGTCCATTACGACTTTATTTCACTCAAGAGCAAAAACCCTTCTTTTTTGCTAGACTGGTTTTCTTTCGGGATTTACATTCAGGCGATGTTGAATGATATCTTCAGATATGTCAAGCATATTTTCGTGGCTCCAGGCAAAGATGTCTAGATTCTCCTTCAGGAACTTGATTATTTCTCCCTTTGTTCAGGGATCAAGGCTTGTCCCTACTTTTGTTACCTTCGTCAACTCCCCTTCTACCAGCTCAATTGTTTCCAGTGCCTTTACTACTTTTGAATTCTTTTCCTTGATCATCCAAGTGTGGTTTGCCTTTAAGGCCAGTACTGCCTGATAGCATTCACGAGCTAACACTTGGTCTCCCTTTATCTCTCTTACCACATGTTTTGTTGGGAATTTCATCTTCACGTAGTATGTTGATGTTACAGCTTTCCAACGGGCAGTCAACTACCAAAAAATTAAGTTGTTTGGTTACCTGGAAAGGGTATGAGTTAACCGTGACCATTAGAGTCACTATACCCTTCTGGTATACTTTATCTCCACTGAAATTGATGAGGGGAGATTCAAATGGATGAAGTTTCTTTAGATCTACCTTTAGCTGCTAGAAAGCTAAAAGGTAAATGATGTCGCATCTTTTTCAGAGAAGACCATATTCATGGGTTTTTTTTTTTTTTTTTTGGTTAGGACATATGTGCAACTTGTTAGAACATTTGTCATGTAGAATTGGCTAATCCTTTGACAAAATGCACTTTACTTGTAATTGGGTAAATCTAGGATGGGTTTAGTACTTTAAGGAACAAGAGTTCAAGTCTAGTATTGAAGCCATGCAAATCTGTCTAAGAAACAAGTGAAGAAGTTTTGTTCATTAAAGCTCGACAGATGTATCTATCGAGGTCTCGACAGCTGCTCGACAGAAATAGCTATCAAGAATTACGAAATCAAAATTTCCAGATCTGATTTTCGGCCCATGCTGATATGTATGTGTAGGGTTTCTTTTCTCACAATCTTAGACATATATAATGCTTATTTTAAAGGCTGTCACATAAGAGAATACGAGGAGAACACATGCAAAAAGTGACCGAGTGCCTTATTTTCTCTGAAAGAAGCTACTGCATCATTGCGCCTTAAGGTTTTGTAATGAAGTGCTTCTTGATCTTCATTGTTGATGAAGTGAAGAACTTTGCAGCCAACAACATCTTCAAGTTGGTAAGTTAGTCACGTACTGGGAGTCGTGCATCTTTGGTTAGTCACGTATTGGGATCTGTGCAAAAGGGTGGCGTTCATATATTGAAGAGATCAGAGGTTTTGAAGCAGTAGAAGGTTTTTATTGTAAGTTCATCTATGGGGATTGTAAAGTCTAAGGACAAAAGTTTTGTATTAGATCTAAAACTTCTCTTTATTATAGTGGATTGCTTTTTGGGAAGGTTTCTCATCAGGTTTTTTATTATGAAACTAGTTTGTTTTATTGGTTTTCCTAGGTAGAATCATATCTTGTCTTATTTACTATTCCGCTGTACATGATATTGATGTTTGTTTATTTGTTTTAACAATGTTTATTCATAATAAATCTAATTAATAACTTGGGTTTAAAACTTGTTAATTCTATCAACTGGGGTCTAAATTTCCCAACATTTTATTTTCTGTGCTTCAATGATGGTGCTGTGTGGATGCTGTTAATCTATCTTTGCTGTGACTTCTTAAGGGACTTGAAAGATACTCCTGCTGTCGGACCTCCATTGATCATCCTTATTTCTCCTATAACACTCTTTGGATGATCCTATTGTTTCTCTTCGTCTTTGGGCTTATCTTTTGTTCTTGCCTGTAGGTCATGTTTTTACCTTCCTAGTGAATCTTTTTTCACAAACTTCTATAACTCCCTTTTCTAAATCAGCTCTTCTATATGTTCTTTTAAGTGTTTACACTCATCTGTGTAGTGTCTGTGATCTCAATGGAAATCGTAGTACTTCTTCTTATTGTGAACATTGGGTGAAAAGTTCAGTGGCTTCGGCCATTTGAGTGGATGATCGTCCTTAATCTGCATCAAGATTTTGTCAACAGGCATTAATAAGGGCGTGAAATTTACCATCCTTTTGGTCTTATCATTTCTAGGCTTGATGTTATCTTGGCTGGATGAGTAGTCCTTTCTTTCCCTCTTTTTCCCTTTTGAGTCCTCTTGAACATCTCTTCTGTCTCTCCAAGCATCACCCACTTTGATTACGGCTAAAGCATCTTCTACGTTCATGTATTTTTGGGCTTTTAACAATAGTTCCGTCATTGACTCTGGAGGGCTTTTTGCAAGCACGACCACAAATTCGTTGGACTTTAAGCCGGCTTTGAACATAGTTATTTGCACTTTGTCCTCAGCCTCGTCAACCTCTAACACTTCCCTGTTAAACCACTTCACATATGATCTCAGCGATTCCCCTTCTTCTTGTCTAATTGTGAGTAGGTGATCTGCTAGCCTTTTCTGTCATTGCCCACCAACAAAGTGACGTACAAACAAGTTGCTCAGCTGTTCGAAATCGTCTATGGATGATTGGGCCAATTTGCTAAACCACACTCATGCTGCTCCCTTGAGGGTCGTTGGGAAAGACCGGCACACAATCTCATTTGAGGTTTGCTGCAGGCTCAAGGTCATCTTGAAGGTGGTTATGTGATCATTGGGTCTTTCAGACCGTCATGCGACTCAAGTTGAGGAAGGCGGAATTTCGATGGTAAGGGGCATTCCAAGACCTTTGTTGTGAAAGGAGAATCAGTCCTTTTCACCATTCTATCCAAATTTTTAGTCATTTTCTCCTTCATTTCTTTTTTTAACTTGTCCATCTCTTTTCTCATGCTTCTAAGGAGGTCATCACTCACCCCGTCAGAACTTTCTGTCCTTCTTGAGCCATCTCTTCCATGGCTATTCTCCAGGCCTTGAACCTTATCTTCATTCCTGTTGTTTTCGATCCTCGGTGAACGATTTTCCTCTTGTTGCAACCTTTGTCTCATTTCTTGATTCTGCCTAGTGAGTTCTTCTATATTGGCCTTGAGTGTTTGGATCTACAAGGCCAATGCCGCGGCATCTTGTGTTACATTGAATTCCATCTGGATATTGAGAATGGTAGAGCTACGTTTTCAAACTAGAGTTCGAAAGATTGTTCCCCATAGACGGCACCAAACTAATGAAGCCAAATTTGTCAGTCGATTGGTTTGTCTAGACAGAGTATGACCAATTGAATCTTGATTCCTGCACAAGCTTAGAAGTAGTGTTCCTCTCAAAAAGGTCATCGGCGCGGTGCTAGCTAATGAGCCTCTAATGACAAAGTCAAATATCTTAGAGAGTATAAGGATAAATATTGAGAGTATCGTATCTTATATTTTTGTACCTTTGTTTGAGGTCTAATGTAGTTATATAGTTGCTTGCTTTTGTAGCCGTTGGAGGTCTTCAATGGTAGCCTTAATGGCTTGGTAACGCTTTTGGTGGTTTATTGTGGTGTTTTCAATATCCGTCCAACGGTCATACTTGATTTATTCGTCTGTTTAGTAACAGAAAACATATTTAATGCACCTTTATGGCTCTTCCATCGTCCAAAGGCCTCTTTGGACGATGGGATAGGCCTTTGGACGATGGGATTTTCTTGATTCATCATTTTTCTATTGCCCAGCCAAAAGTCAAAAAAATTAAGTTCATCGTGCAACAGAGAAGTCAATTAGTTTAGGTCTGGTTGGGTGTTTCATTGTCTAATACAAAGAATAGTTTCCTGAAATCCTTTTAAAATCCATTTACCCTTTTTTTTTTCTTTTTTTTCTTTTTTTTTTATGAGTTTAAAATCCATTTACTTGTATCATTGCACTGTACTCATTAACAAGACAAGGTTGAACCTAATAAAGGCTTTGTCAGCATCACCCTTCATATTTACTCATCTTTGAAGAGACAAAAATAAGATCTTTACAATTAAGCTGTATAAATAACAGTACTTAGTGGTTTACTAATATATTTTTGAATCAATAGAAAACTTGAATGACAAGTATGCAGAAATGGAATTAATTATTCAAGTCAACGTGATGTGTTGATTTATTTCATTGATGAGCAACAATATAGGTCACAGCGGAATTCTTGTAGCATAGGAGTATGAGTTAGACACTAGCATCGGAACATAGTGGAGGAGGTGGTTGTGTCACGATGGTTCCTTCTAGCATCAAAATCAGAGACTTCATCGAGGGGCGCTGATCTGGTTCAGTCTGCGCACACCGAAGTCCCACTTTCACCATCTTTTCTAGTTCCTCCATGTCCACCACTTCTTCTCCCACCACTTTTCTAAGCTCTCCAGACACATAGCATCTATCAATCCAATCCATTAGTACTATTTCTTCCTCTGGGGCTGATAAAACCATGTTCTTTCTGCAGCAAATGATTTCGAATAACAGTACCCCGAAGCTGTAGATGTCAGCTTTTACTGTGATTGCAGAATTGCTCTTGTACCACTCAGGAGCTACATAGCCTCTTGTTCCCCTTGCCATGGTGTATGTCCTTGTTTGATCTGTTTTCAATAGTTTGGATAGTCCAAAATCTGATATTTTGGCTGACCAAGATTCATCCATGAGTATATTCTGTGGCTTAATGTCACAATGGATGATCCGGGTCTGACACTCTTCATGGAGATAGTGAATCCCCCTTGCTATCTCTAGTGAAATTCTCATTCTCTCATTCCAACTAGGACGTTCCCTGGCATTGAAGAGAAGGCTTCCCAATGAGCCATTTTTCATGAATTCATACACAAGGAGCCTGCTTGATCCTTCACTGCAAAAGCCGATCAAGTGCACTAAATTCTTGTGGTGAGTCCTTCCTATTATCTTCATTTCATTTCGGAACTCTGGTTCTCCTTCTACCATATTCAATAGCCACTTAACTGCAATTTCTCGTCCACCATTCATTGCCAGGGTGCCTTTATAAACCTTCGCAGATGCTCCCCTACCAATCTCTTCCTTGAAATTATCTGTGGCTATTACTAGTTGATCATAGGTAAATGATCTCAAACTTATTTCTTCAACAACATCAGGTGGACTACTAGCTTGCCTTGTATTGATCTTAGAGCTCCAAATCTGACGTGAAAAAATAAGATAACTGGACAACAGAAAAAAAATTATAGAGAAGGTGATGAGAACTACACCAACAACTCCAAGTTTCTTCCCTAGCTTCTTTGTGATGACAACATTTGTGTCTGTGGGCAAGTCATTTGGCAAACTTTCATTTCTAATCTTCACCAATGCTTTAGTTGGATCACTACTATTCCTCCTCAGAAATCTAAGTGGAAGCTTTTGCTTGATGCACATTTGGTCTCTGAATTTTGCCACCACACAATTACAGTCCTCCAAACAATCTTTGGAACATGCTTCTTCACTCGATTTTGACAGTATATCATACTCGCTAGGTTCCCATAGAGTGTTTGGGAGAGGGAAAATAGTATAATCCGCGTTACCCTTGTTTCCAAAGCAATCTTCTATGATCGTGAAGTTTAACTTGCAGCCAATATTAGGATTTTCAGAATCCACAAAGTCAAAACCTGGGAGACAGATGCAAGAAAGATCTGCATCATTGATGGTGCAAATGCTGTTTGGCCCGCAAATCCCTTTAACCCTGCAACGATCTTCTTCATGGATTGTCGTCCACAAGATTGAAGAGTTTGAGCTGCCTTTAAGCCCCATTTGATGCTGGTAAAGTCTCAAAATGCTGTCCACGTCAAACGTTACCCGATACAGGGCTTTAGCATCAATAGGATATCCACCTTCTGTTAAATTCAGTATGCTTAACCCAATGGAATTGGAAAGGTAGATGCGGCTGTCAGCTGCTAGATTCAAGGACGAGTTTCTTTCAGCATGTGGGTTATTTGATGACCAATACACATATCTTCCATCAAAAATACTTCTTATTGGATAAGCATTGAGGTTTCCATCACTTTGCATACATAGCTCGAAGCTTCCAATTGAGCTATCTGCTTCGGAGATGCTAGAATACAAAACTCGTTCTTGACCTAGCTTTTGTCCGACCAAAAGGGTATTGCTCGGATAATCAAAGCTAGCCCAAATGATGTTCCAACTAGAGTCATACAAAACAAAGTTACCAGAATCAAGCATGGAAGCAACTGAAGCCTTTTGATTTGTTTTAGCAATTGATTCAACTTGTCCAGTGGAGCTATGGAGGCGGAGTCTACCATCTGTAGAAAAGAGAAGAGCTGCACCAGGTGAGAGCACTGTATCATTCTGACGTGACATCCACACTATTGTGTTTTTGGGGCTGCCCACGAGCCAAATGCCAACCTTGAAGCCATTGCCACTAGGGTAAAACCCAAATGCAAAATAGCCAGAAGGAGAAGGCCAGAAATTTGGGGTGGAGTTTGTGTAAATGGTGGAGCCAGTGGTAATGTTTGATTGTTGGGGGGATTGAGCTTTTGTTATGGAAAATAGATGGAGAAACAAGAGAAACAAATAAAGCTTTAATGCCATTAGAATAGGGACTTCTTACATATGCTAACAATGGTGTTACTCATTTTTCTGAGTCGAAGTTTATATAATAAATGAAATGGACAAGAAACTTCAACTTCCTGTTTTTTTTTTTTTCTCTGTAGTCAATGGTGGACATCATTGTGAGTCTTCTTAGTGGCATGGAAATTGGAAAGTATATCATGGTACATGGAAGTCCGACAAAGCGGTTCATGTCCCCATTTTCTCAGGACAAATTTTCCCTAAGAAAAGGTTCTGTTTTTGAAAATTACAGTAATACAAAACGCGCTCTTCAGTAGCTAGCCATAAGGGGAAAGTCCTAAGAGAATCAACATAGCTTAATTACCATGGAAAGGACGGATTAAAGTCAATTGCACATATGGGTGTCAACTGTCAAGACTAGAAAATGTTGTAGTAAGCTTCACTAAAACCTAAAACCTTAAAGTCTTTGGCATTTTGCTTGATTAGTCTTTTCCTTTAACTAATCAAGTCACTATTTGTTAGTCAAGATAGAAATGCATACGTTAATATGTACGGGAACAGATACTTTTAATTTGGTGGTCAAACTCATCAAGTTGATAGATGACACGTTCCTGGTAATTTCAAAGCATTGGCAAACAAAACGTATTAAGTATAATTAGGTCATGATTATTATTAAAAAAAAGAAGTATAATTAGGTCATGGATTGAAATCTTGGCCTAAATATACGGATACAAATGTATCCATCAAGTTTGAGCACCGAAAGTAAGCTTAGAGGGAAAAAAAAAAGGGGAATACCCATTAATTCTTCGTCCGGTGACTATTGCCTAATCAAAGAAGTACAAGAGTCAAGGATAGGGTTGATGAGCGATTACAAAGAAAGCTTAGCCAAAACAATTTAAAGGGAAAAAAAAAATGCAAGGGATCCAAATTGGCTTGAACACGGAAAAGTAAAGCAAAAACAATCCTAAAGTGAGGTGAGGTCAGAAATCTGAAAATCAATGAAACAAAATTAATATACTTTTTATTAATTTGTTTTTAAGCATTCAAGTGAAAGCTATTTGGTAATTCAACGAGGAATAAGTGGAAACAATCAAGAAAGACTTTTAGCCCTTGACGTTTGCTTTCATCCCACAATTAGAAGTGGGTTTTCCTCTAGGCTACAACAAAATCCTACTAATCCTCTCTGCAACTTGGAATGTATTACAGAAGGAGAAGCCCTTAGCTACAAAGAATGAAGCTTTCTGAAGAGAGATGCCAACTATAAGGCAAAGTGTAAGATGTAAAACAAAGGGCTTCAAGTCGAACTTGAACATTTCTAACCGGCAAATTAAGAATTTCACCAAAACTAATCATTAAATTTATTCCATTCCCATTCGTTCTGTCTGATTTGGATGAAACAAAAAATTGATATTTTAAGGAATGGAATGAATGTTCCCCTAGCCCACTCCTTCCAACAAAACTTCTAACCAAATGGATACACAGAAATTTTTTTTTTTTTTTTTTTTTTTTTCAAATTTCTATTCCATTTCTTTCCTTTCTTCTCTCCTAAACAAAAGGTTAATCATACAAGAAATACATTATCCAAATACATAAGAGATGACAAAGTGAAAATATCTGATAAAAGAGCAGCAACTTGAAGTGTAGTGTCAAAACTCAAAACCATTATTTACAAACAAAAATTCAAAGAAAACTAAATGTAGCTGTTGTAATTACAACTTTGGTCAAACAAAATGTACCTTAGGAGGTAAAATATGACAACTGATCCTGGTTTTCATAAGCAATGTTGGAAATAATTCAGAATGGACGGCAGATAAATGATCTTCAAATCCAGCTTCACTTTGCTAGGTGTCACTTGTTAAGGTCGTCAAGGACAGGTTCACAGACAGAAATCACCTCTCACCTATCTCATTTCTCCAACACGGATTTTGAAACTTTTTCTAAAGCATCAAAAACACTTTGTAAAGTTACCTCCTCAACAATCACAACCTTGTCTCTTGATTTTGAACCAGAACCTACAGATACTTGCCTTCTTTTCACCCCTAAAACCTGTTATTCAAGAAGAACAAAGACTTAGGAAGTTTCTTTGTATATAACATCATTCCACTTCAACTATGCAAGCTAAACTGAGAAGTCAAGTCATTTTATCAAAATAACAAAACAAAACAAAAAAAGAATTCCACAGAAGAACATCAAGTAAAGCTTTTGACAACATTTCAGAAAAAAAAAAAATTTAATTAAAAATAAAATTAAAATTAAAAATTTAGGCACTTTAAAGTTTAAACTTTGCACATCACAATTTGCGCATGCCCATGGAAGCCCAAAAAATAGCAACAAAAGAACTCCTATTTAAGAACACATCATAGGGATACAAACACACATACAGCACTTACTCACAGTCAACCAATATTAGAATGATATATACATCACAAGACTCATTTAATATCACATGCACCAAATACAATCTCACACAAGTATGCTCTGGATACTTTATTCACTCACTTAGTCTCACTCTAAAAATGACACCCATCCACAATCTACACTTCCAAACACCACTATGCCAAACTTACATCGAGATTGCTCTTATAACCTCACTCACTAAACACTAGGATACTAGTACACTTGCATTGCACCAACATTTGGACACAAATGCCTCCTGATATGACTGCATGTTGCCCATAGCAAGATCAATTCAAATTTCCTTGTACTGTAGCTAGATTTCTAATCATTGAGTAGATCCCCTTTTTTCCTTGAAGCCACTTTGGAATCTAGCCCAGCAATGTAATTTTCTACGTATGGATGACGGTGAAAAATAAGTAAAGAGACTAGACCAGTTTAAGAAGTTTCCAGAGAGAGAGAGCAAGAGAGGTTTTTTTTTTTGGAGGAGGTTTTCTTTTTTTGTTTTTTGGAGAAAGACTAATTTGTGGAATGGTGATTATCTTGAACTCCGAAAATAAGAAATAGATTCTAGAAGCTAAAATAGGGAGTCCTGACTATGAGTATAGTATCAGATCGGCAGTTAGTTAGTTAGGACTCTAGGTGCATCTAGGATGCTATCATGCACACTTGAACTTCTTGTGATTTCAGTGATTTTTGATCCAATTCTCATCCGTAATTATTCAATTAGTGTTTCTTTAATCTTTTGCCTGGATTTCTTCATCCATGAGGAAGTCTAGGGAAGAGAAAAAGGTAAATCTGGATGTTCTTCAAGGTATGGAGTAGTAATGGGCTCCGAAGCTATGCTAGAAGTCCGAGTTGCCTGAGACTCATTAAATATGTGAAGGATTGAAGAATGATCTGATTCAAGATACTAAAGTGGAGGCCTAATTTATTTATTTTCATGTTAGGGGGATGATAAATCTCTGGATGATATTGACCTCTATGGGCCAGAAGGGATATCTAAGATGGCTGAGCATTTGGATGGTGAAAGGGATGCTTTTGCAGATGGAAAACAGGCCTATGCAAGAAAGTCTAGACTCTAGAGCCTGCTGATTTAGTCTCTGATTGTAATGCTCTGCATAGAAGTCTGGTGGAATTTCTATAGAGACAGTTTGGTATATCAAAAACAAAATCCACATTGGCTGGGATTGCAGATGCTCATGAGTTGGATAAAGGCCAATCTCAGGAGCAAAATATAAAGGGGAAATGGTCCCAATCACAAGATAGGAATTCATAGTTCCAAGTAGACAATTGGGAGGGTTCTCAACTGCAATTTCATACCCCAGTGAGAAAGAATGGGAGAACTGTATTTAAACCTCCTATAGAGGTTGCTCAAATGTTATTTCTTCCTCCCATAATAATAGGACAGAGGGTGAGGTTGTGGACCCACTAGAAAGTGCCAATTGAGCTACATGGAATCTCATCAAGAAATCTAATTTAGTGCTGAATTCTTTAATATTCTACATCATAATTTTCCAACCTACCCTACTCCACATACAAACACCTCATCAGATTTTCTAGAAAAAAAGAAACATTAATTATGTAGGAGCTAAAAGATATCATCTATGTTTTTATTTTTATTTTGTTTTTTTTTTTTTTTATGAAGTAAAGAAAGGTATCAGTCACAATGGTCTTGTCATGAACATGGAAGCTCTTTATCTGAACTACTTGTTCCAAAAATTCTCATTCACTCCAACAAGAGTTGTCTCCTCTATCTCAATGGATGTCATTTCAACTTCATTCAATTGATTCAAATTACTCTGGCCTTTTAAACTACTCGTAGAACCTTTGTTCCTAACTCTCAAGCTACGTTATATTATTTACCAATGACCAAATCTTAGTTGCTTGACAAATAATCTAAAGTTTGGACTCATCTTCCTTGGAGCATAACTTTGATAATGTTCCTCTTCAATGACAAACCTTTTTTGATAATTTGAAAGTTGGGAGAGGGGAAATTTAAATCTTGGATGTCTCTGCTTAATGACAAACCCTTAGCGCACCTCTCACATACTATAAAATCATGGGATTAAAATTTTTGAAACTTATTGCCTTGTCGAGTTAGCAAGTACTAATTTGCAAGTAACATGGTAAAGTCATGTTTTTCTTACCAAAAAAATGTAAAACTAATAACGGTTTCTAGAAGCAATTCTTAGCATTCAGCAACTCTCCTCTAACTTTAATGATAAATAGCCATCTTAAATTTCTGAAACTTCTGATCCCAACATTTTTTTTTTTTTCAAATTAAACACTTATTAATATCCTAGAGATAAAATTGAAACCTATTACTGAAAAATAAATAAAACAAAAGAAGGAGAAGAAGAAGAAAGAAAGACTGACGGAGCTAATGAAATCGAGAAGGGCGGCGTTAGCTTCTCCGTCTCTTGCCGGCGCGTCAATTTGCACTCCCACTGCCTCATCACTGATATCTACATTTCATATTCATCCAAAACAGGAAAAAAAAAAAAAAAATCAAAGTATCAACACAGATCCAAAATACAATAATGTGTATGTATATGTGTATATATAATAATGGCGGGACCTGTGATGGACGAGGATTTGGAGCCAGGCTTGGCGTGGATGGTGATGGCCACAGAGGACGGAGGGATTGACCGAATACAGGATGGAAAATTGTGGTTGGGGGGTTTTACGGAGGAGGACGACGACTGAGTTGGCCCGGCCGAGTTGGAGTTAGAATTGGCCTTCGCTCCTTTGCCCTTCTTGGCCGGTGGCATATTGTACAGTACTGGTACTTGCTTTCAGGAGCGAATAAAAAATAAAGGTTACGAATACATATAGGCTTCAGAATTAAAATTTATTATTTTTAATTTTTAATTAGAGTATATATTTTTTTGAAAGGGATACGGCATTCATTCATTTATAAAAGGCAAGCATCGTGATATAATTGTTCAATGACTGGAGGAGGGGAATCCTCTATCCAATACAAATCCTCAATACTAGTTCTAGCATGTTGCACTAACACATGAGCCACCTTATTACCACTACGCCTTGTATGAGAAATAGATACCCACTGCAGGCCCCTAATAAGATGTTTAATATCTTCCACAACAGTCCCCAGCAGAGATATGTTGGCTTCTTGCGATGAAATAGCTTGCATTACATTAACATTGCCTCCCTCAAGAACCAACCTGGAAAAACCTGCGTCAATAGCAAATTCAACAGCCTTTCGACATGCTAACAGCTCACCTTCCTCACAACTATGTACTGCTGGCCTTCTTGCGGACATGGCTGCCATGACTTCGCCCTTGTAGTTATGGATTATAACCCCAACACCAATTCTGTTCAACTCAGAAAAAATTGCTGCATCAAAGTTCAGCTTAAAAGCCGATTCTGGAGGTGGTTTCCAAACTGTCCTACTGTTCTGCATAATCGGTTCTGCATAAAGTTGCTATTGAGCATGTTTGTACTCTTCTAAATACTCTGCTGCCCTCTGATTAATAGTCCCTGGATCAATGAATTTGCCACCAAGAATAATGTTGTTGCGCCTATTCCATATGAGCCAAGCTTGAATCAAAAAGACTTCAACTTCCTCCTATATATATATATATATATATATATATATAAAACCGAAGCCTCTGCTGATACCATAATTTTCCATATTAGTACAACACAATATCAATTTTCCACATTAGCATAACACAATATTTTAAAAATAATCTATATATATAAAACCGAAACCTCTGCTGATACCATAATTTTCCACATCAGCACAACACAATATTTTAAAAATAAAAATAAAATTAAAAACAATATTTTATTTTCTATATTATTATTATTATTATTATTATTATTATTATCTATATATATATATATAAAACCGAAACTTTTGAAGCTCCCACAATTTTTCACATCAGCACAATATTTAAATAAAATTATCATTTTATTTAAATTAAGTTAAATTTTCCACCTCATCACTGTTTCTTTTTCCAATGCAAATTAGACTTCTAGCCAAATAAGGACACTCTCCCACCGCCTCTACTCTCTCCTATTTAAGAATTGCTTGCGTAGAAAACCTAAGCCCCAAAAACTATTCGCGGAGAAGATGATGTTTGAGGACCCTCACCACAAAGTGCATATTGAAACTGACATCTTTTTATAAAGGTTGGTCAATATCTTATATTTATATGTATGGCCGTTTTCTGTTAACTTATTGTTTAGCTACATTGTATTGTCAACGGAAAATATACAAAGCTATGGAGGGGTAGTTCTTCCTCTTACTGAAATCCATCTTTTGCTGGACTCTTTGAGTTTTGACATATCAAACATTAATTTCAAGATTCTTATTAATACAAATAAGTTGAAGGTGCGTTCGTCATATGGTTTTGTTTTCAGCTAATAAACTAATTTTATTAGCTGAAAACACAATGGCTCAAAAGCTCTTTGCAGTGGAAGGTTCAAAAGCTCTTTGTGGGATCATGTTATAAATCATTGTTATCTCTATTACTTGTGAATCTTATTACAGGCTACATCAGCATAAGATTGTCTCTTCCTTTATAGGATGCCTTAGAACATTTATTTAATTATTTTCAATTAAATTCCTTAATATTTTTTGGTATTTTAGAAGTTTTAACATATGAATTTTTGAGATATTATTTTACAATATTGAAATTATTTGATAGATTTCCATGACTATAGTGATAAATTATTTCTTTTAAAGGTAACACTATAGTCACATTTTTTTATGTTGTTTCTATAAATTGTAGGTTTTGACTATTTTGATTCTTTATTTTTTGTCATTTTGGAAGTTTTAATATCGATATTTTTGGGTTTTTTTTTTTTGGGTAATATCTAAAACAATTTGGCAGATTTCAACCGTTATAATCATAGATCACTCTTTTAAAGATAACACATCTTTCTCTTATGTTTCTCTATTGTGTAGTCACATATATATTTTGTTTTGTTTCAATAATTTCTAGATAGTGAATCTTTTGATTCTTTAATATTTTTTGGCATTTTGGAAGTTTTTATATCTAAATTTTTTATTTTTTATTTTTACAATATCTGAAAACGTCTAGAAATTTTTTTGCAAGTCATTGCACATTCAAGCAATGAATTCTTTATCAAATTTAAACATAAAAGACTAGAGTAATTTATGTGATGGTATAGTTTCATAATCAAGTTAGGATTTTATAAAATTATTTTAGCCTACTACACAAATAGGTAAGTAGGTTCCCGTGCGTAGCACGGGTTTGCGACTAGTTATATATAAAACCGAAGTCTCTGCTGATACCATAATTTTTCACATCAGCACAACATAATATTTTAAAAATAAAAAATAAAATTGAAAACAATAATTTATTTTTCTCTGCAAAACAAAACTCGATCCTTACCTTTAAAAATAAACACAAACTCAGCACGTAGACTCTTTCTAAGATCTTTCAACGCCGATAACTCTCTTTTTCTTCCATCTTCTTCTTCTTCACAAAGCCCCATCAAAATTTTCCACCCAAACACAACAGTGGCGTGAACACTCTTATTATCTACGTAAGTAGCACAGTTTTCCTAAACTTTCAATTTTTTAATTGTGGGTTTTGTTCTGTGTAGGCCTTTGTTTGTTTCTTAGGAAAGTTTTATTCAGTTTTAGTTTTACTATAAGGTAAAAGCAGACCTGCTTACAGGGCTTAACTAGACTAGGCTTCTGCTCTAATGGCAACAATCAGTCCTTTATTTCTGAGGATTCTTCTAAGAGGGGCATTCCATCAGCTATGTCAAAGGCTGTTTTATGGTCTCATGTTAGCACATTCACATTAGTGCATCACACATGGCATCCTTAAGGCTTTTCAGCCACAGTTTGATCGCTTCACTGTTGTGTTGCTTCGCCTCTGCATCCAGAAGCACAGCTTTGATAATAGAAATTGTCTCCCCAAGTTTGGTAATCTCATCGTTGACACTCCAGATGAGCACGATCTCTTTTAGTGCTAGGTTGCTTGCTTTCCCGATAATTCCAACAGCAACGTCGTACATAATTCCTTCCGCCATTTCTTAATTAGTGAGAACTGGAGGGTAAGAGTAAGACCTGAATGATCTGTGATCTGTGTCACTAGGGATGGAGTAGCAGATTGACCAAAAGATAAGACCCTGCTTTTTGAATGCTTGGATGATAGTAAAACACGCAACTGTAGGGTACAAAATGCACAGCTCCCCAACTGGTATCAATAATCGAAAGCAGACAAAACAGCTACAATGCCCCCTTTGAACAGAAAGAAAACCGTGTGGATCACAACTACAAGTACTGTTCCCACCTTCGCCATTATTGAAGCAACCGACACAGTAGTAACTTGTGGTATCTTTTAAACCTTTTTGGGTTAATGCAGTGGTTCCCAGTTGGGTTGATTTAGGATGGACAAAAGCAATAACAGCTCATTCACTATTTGCAAGAAATAACGTGTCACAATTGCTACATTTTAACCGAATGTTTTTGCAAATTGGGATTGGACTCTCTTCAAAAGCACTCTCTTTCCATTGCTATTATATTATCATTTGGGATTCCAAAAAATATGCACCAAGTGTTTGATAAAATGTGTGTAAGTACCCTCTCTTGGTGTTGGTCTATGTGGGAAACTTTTTACTCTTTTTCTTTTATGTTTTTAGGTTGTAGTTGAATTGCAGTGGTAAATTGGAATTTTGATAGCTTAGTTACATATATATATAGTTTAGTTATTATTCTCAACCTTATTTCCATCATCTACAAGGGTCTTTGGTTTGAATTTGTTTGTATTTGTTGTTGATTGACGCCCTATATGTAAATCAAAATAAAATAATCTTTTTGGTTGAATTTGTTTTCCTATATTATGCCAAAATCACCTTCTCAATTTTTTTTCTATCTTTTTGTTGTGTATTGCTAAACATAGGCGTAAATGCACTTTTAGTCCCTACATTTTGACGTTTTTCCATTTTAGTCCCTACATTTTATTTTTTCCACTTTTAGTCCCTAAAACCAATTTACGCTTTCCGTTTTAGTCCTTGAAGCACTGTTCTGTCACCAAATTAACGGAAAGACTGACGGATTAATAAAATATTATTAAAAAAATTATTTAACATTTTTTATATGCCAAAATTAAAAAAAAATTAATTACTCAATTTTAATTTAGAACAAAAAACAAAAAAAAAAAAAAAATTATCTTCTTTCAAACAAAAATTTTACTTTCTTTTAATTAAAATGAATTTTTTTAATTCCAATCTTCTTTTTTTTTTTTTTTTTTTCCAGAAGATCACCACCGAATCAAACCCAAGCAAAAGAGTAACAACCTAGCAAAGCAAAAGAATAGCAACCCAGCAAAAGAACATTATTACTTAAACCCAGATCAAACCCAGCAACCAAGAACACAAATCTAGCAACCAAAAACTCAAACCTAGATCACAACAACACAAACGAAAAAAAAGAAAAGAAACAGAGACCAAACACAAACACAGACCCAAAGTTCTTCGTGTTCTTCCCAGATCAAACCCAGCAACCGAGAACACAAATCCAAGTTCTTCGTGTTCTTCCCAGATCAAACCCAGCAACCAAGAACACAAATCCAGCAACCAAAAACTCAAACCTAGATCACAACAACACAAACAAAAAAAAGAAAAGAAACAGAGACCAAACACAAACGCAGACCTAGATCACAAATAGAGATTAAACATAAATGAAACCCAAATCACAACCCAAGCCAAAATCATCAGCAGACCCAACCACCGATCCATGTTCACAACACCCACATGCAAGCCTCCAAATTTTTCCCATTGTTTTCACGCCATCAAGACCCCACGGCCTCCATGATCAAAACCTCGAAGATCAGCCTCTTGATCTGCTCGCCGCTGGTCAATATCGGGCTCCAATACTGAATCGGTGACTGGGTTTTGTACAACGGAGCCATAATTACACAGAAATAAACTATGGGTTTTCTTTCTAGGGTTTCATACACCTAATCAACGGACCTTCTTGATGGGTTTGATGGGTCAATCGCAACGGAAACGGCGACAGCAACGCAGACCTTCTGGGGTTTCTTTCTTCTATGGCAATGGTGACCTCATCATTAAGTCTTGAACGAGTTCGACGGCGGCGACGTCATCACTGAGTCTTGAAAGAGATCAGAGAGAGTTTGGGTCAGTCAGAGTTTGAATCAGATCGGGGTGAGGAGAAAGAGAGTTTGAGAATAGAGAGAGAAAAGGGTTTAAAAGTTGAATGTTCTTCTGAACAAAAAAAGAAGAAGAAGATTGGAATTAAAAAAAAATTCATTTTAATTAAAAAAAAGTAAAATTTTTGTTTGAAAGAAAATAATTTTTTTTTTGTTTTTTGTTCTAAATTAAAATTGAGTAATTAATTTTTTTTTTTAATTTTGGCATATAAAAAAATGTTAAATAATTTTTTTAATAATATTTTATTAATCCGTCAGTCTTTCCGTTAATTTGGTGACAGAACAGTGTTTCAAGGACTAAAACGGAAAGCGTAAATTGGTTTTAGGGACTAAAAGTGGAAAAAATAAAATGTAGGGACTAAAATGGAAAAACGTCAAAATGTAGGGACTAAAAGTGCATTTACGCCAATAGTGTATTGTTCTTTTCACAATTTGATTTTGTACAATATCCTTTTTTCAGGTTTAATAAGTGGACATATACACTCAATGTTTACTCAAACTTGCCTATGCCTTGCATAAAAAAGGTATAATACTCCCTTTTTTATTTTATTTTTTTCTTTTTTTGCACTGTCTCTACAAGACTATTGTTTCTCCCAATGACTACTCTATTTTATGAAATTCAAATAAAAAACAGAAAAATAAATTACATAATCATAGACAATAATTAAACAAATGAAGTTGTTGAATAGCATATTGAACTCAAGCTCTCACTTGAAGGATGATATGGTATTCTTTTTCTTTTAATTTGATAGTAGTTTGCCATTTCATCATATCTTGAATCTCTAGAATGATGTATCTCTTTCCAATTTACAATAGAGTATAATATGCAAGGTTTAGAGAATGTATAACAACTCCTTTGTTGTAGCTTATGAATTTATAGGAGAAAGATGGCTTTCATTGGCCAAGAACTGGAGGAATTATACTACTCACCAGTGGCATGGAATCTCTTACTTTGTCATATTTATTCCATTGATTCTTTTTGTAACAAAAAAGGAATATCATAACAAGCCAGCTTTAGCTTACAATTTTTATATATAACAATATAACCTTAGTGCACAAAGTTCAAGGCCCTAAAGGTATGAAGTTATAGGTTGATTTTAACTTTGTACTTGGGTTGAACAAAGCACCCTAATTTCTCATATTGGTGTAATGTTTTAAGAGATTTGAACTTTTTATAGGGATTTGAACTTATATAAATACTCCTGTATTATTTAACATTCTTCAAGAAAACAAAAAAGGAAACACAATATATCTTTAGATTTTAGTTTTAGTAGTTTTCCCGTGCATCGCACGGGTTTGCGACTAGTATATATATAAAATCGAAGCCTCTACTAATACCACAATTTTCCACATCAGCACAACACAATATTTTAAAAATAAAAAATAAAATTAAAAACAATATATTATTTTTCTCTCCAAAACAAAACCTGATCCTTATCTTTAAAAATAAACACAAATTCAACACGCTCTCTCTAAGATCTTTCAATGCAAATAACTCTCTTTTTCTTCCATCTTCTTCTTCTTCATGAAGCCCCATCAAAATTTTCCACCTCTTTTTTATTATTTATTTATTTATTTCAAATTCTTTGTTGATTTGATTTTCCTAACAGTAACAATGACCAAAAGACCTAAACCTTCGATCTCTCTGACCCTGCTTTCACACCCAAACACAACAGTGGCGTGAACACTCTTATTATCTACGTAAGTAGCACAGTTTTCCTAAACCTTCGATTTTTTAATTGTGGGTTTTGTTCTGTGTTTTTTAATTGTGGGTTTTGTTCTGTGTAGGCCTTTGTTTGTTTCTTAGGAAAGTTTTATTCAGTTTTAGTTTTATTTTTCATCACAGGTTTTTTTTGTGTCTTCTGCTATCATCGATGTTTAGATCCTTTCAGTTGCTATCGTTTTTGAAAAACCAAAGGTAGGGTATTTAACGCAAGGTGAGTTTTTTATTCTCTTATTAGAGAGAGATTCTCTGTTTTTTTTTTTTTTTTTTTTAACCTAAATCGTTCATAGCTAAACCTGTGAATTTCATAAGATTTGTTTTTTTAGTTGCATTCTATTTGTTGTGGTGGTTTCTTCATCAAAGAATTGGTTAGGACTTATTAGATCCTATAAGGTAAAAGCAGACCTGCTTACAGGGCTTAACTAGACTAGGCTTCTGCTCTAACGGCACCAATCAGTCCTTTATTTCTGAGGATTCTTCTGAGAGGCGCATTCCATCAGCTATGTCAAAGGCTGTTTTATGGTCTCATGTTAGCACATTCACATTAGTGTCGGGAATCAATAACAACTCATTCACTATCTGCAAGAAATAACGTGTCACAACTGTTGCATTTTAACCGAATGTTTTTTCAAATTGGGATTGGACTCTCTTCAAAAGCACTCTCTTTCCATTGCTATTATATTATCATTTGGGATTCCAAAAAATATGCACCAAGTATTTGATAAAATGTATGTAAGTACCCTCTCTTGGTGTTGGTCTATGTGGGTAACTTTTTTACTCTTTTTCTTTTATGTTTTTAGGTTGTAGTTGAATTGCAGTGGTAAATTCGAATTTTGATAGCTTAGTTACATATATATATAGTTTAGTTATTATTCTCAACTTTATTTCCATCATCTACAAGGGTCTTTGGTTTGAATTTGTTTGTATTTGTTGTTGATTAATGCCCTATATGTAAATCAAAATAAAATAATCTTTTTGGTTGAAGTTTTTTTTCCTATATTATGCCAAAATCACCTTCTCAATTTTTTTTGCTATATTATTTTGTTGTGGATGTAACTAACAAATACTTTTGTTACATTCACCACACAAATTGTTTGATAAAATACATAAGTGTAATGTTCTTTCCACAATTTGATTTTGTACAATATCCTTTTTTCAGGTTTAATAAGTGGACATATACACTCAATGTTTACTCAAACTTGCCTATGCCTTGCATAAAAAAGGTATAATACTCCCTTTTTTAATACTTTTTTTTTCTTTTTTTGTACTGTCTCTACAAGACTATGGTTTCTCCCAACGACTACTCTATTTTATGAAATTCAAATAAAAAACAGAAAAATAAATTACATAATCATAGACAATAATTAAACAAATGAAGTTGTTGAATAGCATATTGAACTCAAGCTCTCACTTGAAGGATGATATGGTATTCTTTTTCTTTTAATTTGATAGTAGTTTGCCATTTCATCATATCTTGAATCTCTAGAATGATATATCTCTTTCCAATTTACAATAGAGTATAATATGCAAGGTTTAGAGAATGTATAACAACTCCTTTGTTTTAGCTTATGAATTTATAGGAGAAAGATGGCTTTCGATTGGCCACGAACTGGAGGAATTATACTACTCACCAGTGGTATGGAATCTCTTACTTTGTCATATTTATTCCATTGATTCTTTTTGTAACAAAAAGGAATATCATATCAAGCCAGCTTTAGCTTACAATTTATATATATAACAATATAACCTTAGTGCACAAAGTTCAAGGCCCTAAAGGTATGAAGTTAGAGGTTGATTTTAACTTTGTACTTGGGTTGAACAAAGCGCCCTAATTTCTCATATTGGTGTAATGTTTTAAGAGATTTGAAATTTTTATAAGGATTTGAACTTATATAAATACTCCTGTATTATTTAACATTCTTCAAGAAAACAAAAAAAGGAAACACAATATATCTTTAGATTTTAGTTTTAGTAGTTTTCTCGTGCATCGCATGGGTTAGAGACTAGTTTAGAATATTAAGGACAATTTGGGAGGAGATTTGTCATATTTTGGTGCATAATAAATTTTTCATTTTTACTCTAAATTTATTTGTTATGTTTTTAATAATCATTTTTTTTCTAAATTAATAATTGATGATACCAAAATTGTTAGTTAAATGATCGTCCAGAAGGAAAGCCGTCCAAGATCTTGTAAAAATAAATAAAGAATGGAGGACTTAAAGAGCATCAGTGTGGTGCCTACCACAAGGCCTCCAATGATTAAATCAGACAAACTGGGAAAGAAAAAAGAACTTGATATCAGGATATTAGAGTATATGAGTAAAAGGTTTTCTTGTACCTCTCCCAAGGTCCTAAGGTATGTATATATACGTATCTGCCTCTTCATCATAGCTGTTAGGGGTGTTTGATGGCAGTCTTCAATGTAATGTCTGTAACGCCTTTGAGGGGTTTGAATGAGAGGATCTTGCTCCTCCCAATGGCATGAATACTTATTGTTGGCGTGTAACGCTTTCCTCATTGATTGGGGTTTAATGCCCTTCCTTCATCTAGTGCTGGCCATTATGGATGAGTTCTTTGCCTGAGGAAAATATGTTGGGCTTATTAGTTGCCCCCCTATTTCGAGGTTGTCCATTTGAGGACGGTAATAGGAATATGTAAATTATTATTATTATTATTATTATTATTATTATTATTATTATTTATTTATTTTATATTTTTTTTTTTTTTGCAGTTGTGGCGTTTGGGGATCTACCCTTTCCACATTTATTGCATGGTGGCGGTGTGGCACATGTTGTGGCCACGCATCACGCTTGGAGTAGATGAGGAGTTTTCGCTTCGATGAAACTCTTCAGTTTCCCACACCTTTTCATTTTTCGAGGTAACCTTTTAAGTATCTTTGTATTTTCCTTTTCTGTTCACTTTCCTTTTTTTAGATTCGCATTTGCTCCGTTGATTTCTCAATTTCTTCCTCTTTCTCAGGTAAGCCCCTTTTCCGTTCCTTTTTCCTTTTTAGGACTTTTTATTTCCTCCTTTCCCTTGTGTATAATGGTTGATTACTCTGATATTAGGCATACTTCTCCCTCTATTGCATTCTTCTTTGCTCGCTTGGGAGCATTTTTAGGTTCCCCTAGTGGTCATTGTTCGTGGGTTGGGGGTTTTGTCTTAGGTGATAGTGGTTTAGAGCTAGCATTGGTTAGTTTGTACCCTTTGTTGCACCAATCCTTAGATTGGTTTAGGTTTGTGTGAGAGGTACTAAGGAGTGAGAGGATGGGTTCAGAAATTAGATTGAGTGATTTGGAGACAGGTCTGTCGTCTAACGTTAGCATGGCTGGGACTGACACAGACATCGCTGCTTCTATACCCGTGTCTCCCTACCATTCTGTTTTGCCCTCATCCTGACCATTTCACGCCCTCAAAGAGAAGTGTTCCCTAAACAAGGAAACCCTTGGTAGATTTAGGGATAGGTTCCAGTTCCTTGAGGAAACTAGGATTCATCTCCCTCAGTCTGGTGAGAATTCATGTGCTTTTGCCCATGGTGAGGTGTGCTTTTATGAGGTAGCTTTCCTATGTGGCCTTAGATTTTCCATTCATCCCTTCATAATGGAACTTCTCCATTATCTAAATATAGCCCTAGGACAGCTTATGCCGGATTCATGGAGAACCGTCATAAGCTGTATGGTGATTTGGACGACCATAGCTGACAAGGACATGATCATGCTAAATGAGTTTGTCCATCTCTATTGTTTAAAGGAATCTAAAGAGTTTGGTTACTATGAGCTCGTACCCTGGAACAGAAGGTCTCGGCTCATCGTCGATCTGCCTTCGTCCTTCTGGTACTGGAAGTGTAGGTATATTTTTGTGTTGGGTGACAGTTGGGAGACCCTTTCCAATGACTTTTGGGGGGATGTCCCTAGGCTGCTGCGTCGGTGGGAGACCCCGTAACTTGGTGCGTTCACATCTTGTGCGAAAATCTTAACTTCATTGTTTACATTGATTGTCCATTCTAACCTTGTGCACTTTTTCTATTTTGCAGCTAAAAAGCATCCTGAACTTGAGAGTGGATTTAAAGGGCGCGTCCAGGAAGCCATTAAGTACGCGAGCTCTATTGATGATTTCGACGAGCTTGTCGATCCTCGAACTTTGGCTCGTCGCTGTTTGGGTTTGGAGCCTTCTTACTATGTCCTCTGTGCTCTATGTCGTGAAGAGAAAAGTGAGTTGTTCCAGGACAAAAGTGAGTTGGTCCAGGAAGCCATTAACTTTCCCTTTTTTTTTTTTTTTTTTTTTTTTTTTTTTTTAGAGATGACTACTAAATTTAACCAGGAACTGTATACCTAGATCAATGCAAAGAAAAATGAGCCCCTTTCTAGCATCGATCAGTGGAGAGTGAGGGTTGTTAAGAAAGAGAAAGAGAAGGAGGTGACCAAGAAAGGTTCATCCACCCCTACTTTGGAGGAAGGCCAAGCTGCTTCCCTGGTCGTTTCTATTGAGGAGATCATTCCTCCTTTGAAGAAATGTCAGATGAGGGATAAGGGAAAGGATAAGATGGGAGCCAGCGTCTGGGTTGATACAGGGACGGCTCTTGCTTATGGTGAGCCATCATGTGCAGAAGCTCATCCAGGTAATCTTCCTTTGTCTTTCATTGCTCGTCCTTAAGTTGCCTTAATCAATTTTGATCATTGTATGCCTTGGTTGCCAGGTGTTAGGGAGACGATGCACATTACCTCCCAATATTTGCTAAACGAGGAGAAGGCCGTGGTGGCCAATTCTAAGGTGGAGGTGTTGGAGGCTAAGGGTTCTCACCTGAGAAGAGACTTGATTGTTGCAATGGACGACAACAATGCATCTAAGGAGAAGCTCAAGGCTTTGTCCGAGAAGCTCAATTCGGAGAAGTTCCTGGTGAAGCAGAAGGTCGAGCAGCTTGTGGCGGCCAACTTGAAAATGAAGAATGCTATGACCAAGGCCATCCATGCCTTTCAACTTACGGACGAGTAAAATACAAACCTGTTCAGCTGGTATTATAAAGTTTTGAGTTGCTGAGGAGATACCTAGTGAAGCATGGCCCAGGGATAGACCTAGATGATCTGGACTTTGAGGCTATCGACAAAGAAATAGAAGCTAAGGAGGCTACGTAGGCTGCTCAGACTTCTGTAGCTGTTGACGAGGAACCCCTAGTGCTTGAAAAGGGAGGGAATGACGATCCTGCTACCTAGCTTCTTTATCTTTCTTTACACATTTTTCTGTACTGAAAGTTCAAATATGTGTATAAACACCCTTGAACGTTTAGACCCCCAAATTACAACTTAACCAATTCAAGCATTATGTCAAACAACAAGTGTGCGGAAAATTAACATAAGCTATAATATGGAATTGGAAAAATTATCTAAGCCAAATTAAATCACAACCCACAACAGATAATAAACGGCAAAGATAAAAGGGAAGGAAGATGCAAACACAAAGACAACATGCGATGTGTTATCGAAGAGGAAACCGAAACCCTCGGCGTAAAACCTCTCTGCCGCCCTCCAAGCGGTAATCAATCCACTAGAAAATATAGTTGGAATACATGGACAGCAATAGACCCTCCAAGCCTAATCTACCCAGTGCACCTAAACCCTCCAAGCTTCTTGCTCCAACGAGGTTGCACCGAACCTTTTCTTTTCTAACTTCCCAGATTCGGCTACTAGACCGTAGCATCAACCAATGAAGATTGGTTCCTTCCTAACTGCTTCCCAGAAATCCAAACAGCTCTCTCACAGTGATGAACATGGTGAGAACAAGGTTTGGTAAAATGCCTCTCAAGGATTTGACAATGGAGAGGAAGAGAGTTGAGGAATTTGAAGAGACTCTAATGTATAGATTGTTGGTGAATCAATCTTGTTTTTCTTTAGGGTTTCTCTCTCAAAATTCTCTTTGGAAGCTCTCTTACATTTGTGGGTAAAAGGGGTATTTATATTGGAGTGGGAGAGGAATGTGAAACGTTAGGATTTACAAAACAGGGGTGGCTTGTGGCTTGACCTCGCGACTTGACTAAGTCGCGAGATCCAGTCGCGAGATAACCATATGGCCAGTTGTCCTGTTTTTTCCTGTAGTGCTCCAGCTAGCATAACTGTTCACCTTCCAGCATGCTTGGCACGTGTGCTGCGTCTGGCGGCTTGCAGCCGCGAGTCACCCACGAGGCCAAGCCGCGAGTCTCTGTTTTCTTGCACACTTTTGAGCAAACTTCACTCTATCTTACTCACTACCCTTACAACAAACCCACCTAAATACAGGGTTACTAAATGCTGAAATACAAGCAAATTTGGCACGAAATAAAGTCAATTAGATGGTTGAATAAATTCAACCTTACATGTACTTTTTGGGTACCTCGCCTGTTTTGGGGTTTATGAACAATTTTTAGCTAGAACTCCTTTTATATATATTTATTTCCTTGTGTTGCTTTTGAATGTGGCTTGTTTGCTTTTGATATGGCTTGTTCGCTTTTGAATGTCTCTTGTTTACACTTCGAGCATGCTAAATGGTATGTAAGGTTGTTTAGCACTCACGTTCTTACAAGGGATCTCATCTTTGATTTGCATATTCTAATGGAATCTCACCATCTTTGTTTTGATAAGGCATAATTTTAGTCCATTTAGGGACTTTGCCACCTTAACTTTGCTGGGACGGTGGACATCCCTTCAAGGGATCTTATCGTCTTAGTTTTTCTTTGTGTGGACGGCTTGCATCCATTTAAGGAACCTTTCCGTCCTAACTTTTACCTGGACAACTTACATCCATTTAAGGAATCTTATTGTCTCATCTTTTACCTGAACGATTTACATCCATTCAATGAATCTTATCATCTAGGCTTTTTACTTGGACGACTTACATCCATTTAAGGAATCTTATCGCCTTAATTTTTACTTGAATGACTTACATCCATTCAAGGAATCTTATCATCCAGGTTTTTTATTTGGACGACTTACATCCATTTAAGGAATCTTATTGCCTTAATTTTTATTTGAACAACTTACATCCATTAAAGGAATCTTATCGTCTAGAATTTTTACTTGGATGACTTACATCCCTTTAAGGAATCTTATTGTCCACGCTTGTTAAATGGTTTGCATTCAGTTGGGGACTCGGTTGGACAAGTTCATAGAGGACGAGAGGAGAAAATTTGGTAGAGCATGTTAGGCATTGAATAGTACGTTTTATTAATTTGCTTGAAAAATCATAAGAAATTGTCAATAGCTAATGAATGAGCTATAGCCCCTACTTGTAATACCTCTTCAGGTGTTCGACATTCCAAGGACAAGGTGATTTGTTTCCGTCCAAGTCTTCCAGGTGATAGCTTCCTCGTCGAGAGTAGTGGACGACTCGGTATGGTCCTTCCCAGGTTGGTCCTAACTTGCCTTATGTTGGGTCCTTTGTTGTAGGCGTCACTTTCCGTAGAACAAGATCTCCGATGTTGAATCTCTTGAACTTTACCCTCTGGTTGTAGTACTTGGCCATCTTCTGTTAGTACTTGGCCATTCTCTAAAAAGCTTGGTCTTTAACTTTGTCTAAGCAATCCAGGTTTAGTTTTAATTGGTTGTCATTGCTATCTTCGTTGAAGAACTCCTTCCTGAGGCTAGTGAGTCCTATCTTGACGGGGATGACTGCTTTTGTGCCATACGTAAGATTGAAGGGTTTTTCTCTTGTTGGGGTTCTTGCTATGGTTCGATAGGCCCGTAGAACACTTGGCAACTCCTAGGGCCATGCTCCCTTTGCCCCCATTAATCGAGCCTTGATGATCTTCAGCAACGTTTGATTCATCACTTCTATCTGTCTGTTGGCTTGAGGATGTCCTGGAGAAGAGTACTTGTTTCTTATGCCAAGGTTTGAGTAGAACAAACAAAATTCCCAACTGTCGAACTGACAACCATTATCTGAGATGATTGTCTGTGGCATCCCGAACCTGCACACAATATTTTTCCACACAAAATTTTGTACCTTTGCTTCCATGATCATGGCTAATGCTTCTACCTCCACCCACTTCGTGAAGTAGTCGATGGCGACGAGCAAAAACTTCACTTGCCTTTTACCTTGTGGCAATGGTCCCATGATGTCAATCTCCCACGGTACAAATGGCCGAGGTGAGGTGATAGCTGTCATTTTTTCCCCTGGGACTCGTTGGACATTCCTATACCTCTAGCAGTTGTCACATTTCCTGACGAACTTTGTTGCATCTTGTTGCATTGTAGGCCAGAAATAGCCTGTCCTCAGGATCTTTCTTACGAGGGACTTTGCTCCCATGTGGTCGCAGCAGGCGCCCCCATGGACTTCTTCCAAATCATATTTGGCTTCTTCTTCTTCAAGGCACCTTAAGTAAGGCTGTGAGAAGCCTCTTTTGTAAAGCTCATCATTCAGCATAGTGAATCTGGCAACTCGTTTCTTGATCTTCTTGGCTTCATCAAGATTTGGTGGCAATCGTCCATCCTTAAGATAGGACAAGATTGGGCTCGTCCAGCTAGCGTGGGTATGCACTGGGAAGGTCTGAAATTCTTTAATGCTGGGGGAGTTCTGTTCTTCCAATCTCCAATCAGTCACCTTCGCTTGATCATCTGATGATGCACTCCTTGCTACCTCGTCAGCTTCTGCATTTTGATCCCGTGGGATTTGGGCAAACTCTACCTAATCAAACTTGCTAACCAATTCTTTCGTCAACTTGAGATATTTCTGCATCCTTGCCTCCTTTGCTTTGAAATCTCCCTTACTTGCCTTATGACGAGTTGTGAATCGCTCCTTAGCAAGGCAATTTTAGCTCCAAGCGCTTGGGCGATCCTTAGCCCTATCAGTATGGCCTCGTAATCCGCTTTATTGTTGGTTACAAGGAATTTAAGTTGAACTCCATACTTCAAAGTGTCCCTCTTAGGGGAAGTGATGACGACACCTGCTCCCTTTATCTTCTAAGTGGATTACCCGTCTGTATGGATAGTCCAAATAGATGTTTCATCTAGGATGTCTTCATGTTCGAGGGAGGTGAACTCTGCTATGAAGTCTGCCAGTGCTTGGGCTTTTATGGCCATCTTGGGTCGGTACTCTATGTCGAACTGACTAAGCTCGATGGCCCACTATATCATTCGTCCAATAGCCTTAGGTTTATTCATCACTTTCTTAATGGTCTGATCCGTCATTACTATGATCGAGTTAGCCTGAAAGTACAGACAAAGCTTTCTGGAGGCCACTATCAAGGTGAAGGTAATCTTTTTTATTCATGGGTACCGGGCTTTAGCTCTTTAGAAGGCCTGGCTAATGTAATACACCAGGAATTGCACCTTATCTTCTTCCTTGATCAAGGCCGCTCTTGCCGCAGTTACGAACACTGCTAAGTATAGGAATAGGTCTTTGCCTTCTTTGGACAGACTTAGGAGTGGGGGATTGCTCAGGTTACGTTTTAGATCTTGGAATGCTGCTTCGCACTGGTTGGTCCAGACGAAAGCTTGCTTCAAGGTCTTGAAGAAAGGGAGGCACTTGTCTGTTGCTTTGGAGATGAACCTGTTGAGGGCTGCCACCTTTCCTGTAAGGGACTGCACTTCTTTGATCGTCTTTAGGGATGACATCTCGAGGATGGCTTTCATCTTCTCTAGATTTGCCTCTATCCCTCTTTGTGACACCATGAAGTCGAGGAATTTCCCAGAGGAGATCCCAAAGGCACACTTTGCCAGGTTTAGCTTCATATTATACTGCCTGAGTGTGTCGAACGTCTCCTTAAGATCGTCTAAGTGATTCTCTTCTTCCTTGCTCTTGACGAGCATGTCGTTCACATATACCTCTATGTTCCTTTCAATTTGCTTACTGAACATTTGGTTTACCAGCCTCTGGTACGTGGCTCTTGTGTTTTTCAAACCGAAGGGCATGACCCTGTAGCAATAGAGCCCCTGGCTAGTGATGAAGGTGGTCTTCTCTTAATCTTCTTCTGCCATCTGAATTTAGCTATACCCGGAGAAGGCATCCATAAAGGTGAGAAGCTTATGTCCAACTATTGAGTCCATAGGGGAAGTTGTTCTTCGGGTAGGCGCTATTCAGATCTGTGAAGTCGACGTACATTCTCCATTTCCCATTTGCCTTTATAACCATGACAATGTTGGCCAGCTACTCAGGGTAATAGACTTCCCGGATGAATTTAGCGGCGAGCAACTTGTCCACCTCATCCATGACTGTCTTGTTTCGTTCAGGGGTGAAGACCCTCCTTCTTTACTGGACAGGCTTCTTCTCGGGATCCACGTTTAGGCGGTGTTGTATAATGTCAGCTGGTATGCCAAGCATGTCTTCATGACTCCAGGCAAACACATCCAGGTTACCTTTCAGGAAGCTGATGATTTCCTTCTTCATCTGGGGGTTTAGACTCGTCCCTATCTGGGTTGTTTTTACTAGATCTCCTTCCACTAATTCAACTGTTTCCAGCTTTTCTACGATTTCCTGAGTTTTCTCTTTAATTATCTAAGTATGGTTTTCCTTTGATGCTAACACTACCTGGTAGCATTCTTGTGCCAGCATTTGGTCTCCCCTTATCTCCCCGATCCCTCTTTCTGTTGGGAATTTTACTTTTAAACAGTATGTGGAAGTGGTTGTTTTCCAACAATTGAGTGTATGTCTTCCTATGATTACATTGTAGGACGAAGGTGAGTCCATTACCAAGAAGTTATGTCGATTGGTTACCTAGAGGGGGTATGAACCAGCTGTGACCATTAGCATTACTATTCCTCTTGGGTACACCTTGTCTCTACTAAAACTGATGAGGGAGGATTCAAACGGACAAAGTCTCTTCGAATCTATCTTTAACTGCTGGAAGGCAGAAAGGTAAATAATATCCGCTGAGCTTCCATTATCTACCAGAACCCTTCTAGTATTGAACCCTTCAATCATGAGTATGATGACCAAAGGGTTGTCATGGGGTTGTTTCACTCGTCTGGCATCTTCCTCCTAGAACAAGATATCCCTCTCTGTTCGTCTTAGCTTCAGGGGTGGCATCCCATGGACGCTTTTTACCTGCCTCTGATATGACTTCTTGAGGGATTTGAATGACCCTCTTATGAACGGTCCCTCTGTGATTGTCTTTATTTCCCCTATGGCACTCTGTGGGCGAAGGGGCAAGAGGTCTTCATCCCTCTGGAAAGCTTCATGTTTGTCCTTATTGTCATCCCTGGGCTTGCTGGAATCTCCCTTTTCACAAATTTCTGCAATTTCCCTTTCTGTATGAGCTCCTTTATCTGCTCCTTTAGGTCCCTGCAGTCCTCTGTGTAATGACCATGATCCTTATGAAAACAGCAATACTTCTTCTTGTTGCGCATGTTTGGTGACGAATGTAGTGGTCGGGGCCATTTGAGGTAGTGCTCATCTTTGATCTGCGGCAAAATTTGATCAATGGGCATAACTAGAGGAATGAATTTTACCGTCCGAGGAATCTTTTCATCTTTTTGTCTATTCCCGTCAGTATTCTGATGATCTACCCATTCCCCTTTTTGTCCTCTTCGATCGTCCTCCTTTCTCTCATTCTCCTTAGGCTTCTTTATTCCTTCTATTGCTGCCAGGGTGTCCTCAGCATTAGTGTACTTCTGAACCTTTAGGAGCATTTCCGCCATCGTCCGAGGAGGATTCTTCATGAGTGAGACCACGAATTCCTTAGATTTTAATCTAGCTTTAAAAGTCGTAAATTGCACTTTGTCATCTGCTTCATCCACCTCCAAGGTTTCATGAGTGAAACGCTTCATATATGATCTCAAGGTTTCTTTTTCTCCTTGTCTAATGGCAAGCAGATGGTCTGCTGGCCTCTTTGTGCGTTGTCCACTAACAAAGTGACGTAGGAAGCAATTGCCTAGCTGCTCGAAGTTATCGATGGACGACGTTGGTAACTTAGTGAACCATTCTCTCGCCGCTCCTTTGAGAGTGGTGGGGAAAGAACGGCATAAGATCTCGTCAGGGGGTTGTTGAAGACCCAGAGTCATCTTGAAGGTGTTGAGGTGATCCAGAGGATCCTTCAACCCGTCAAATGGCTCGAGTTGTGGTAGACAGAACTTCGAAGGCACTAGGCATTCCAGGACCGCTGTAGTGAAGGGTGAATCTGTCTTCCTGACCATTCGATCTAGGCTCTGGTCTATTTTCTCCTTAATCACATTCCTCAGCTCATCCATCTCCTTTCTTATTTCCCTGAGAAAGTCCAAGCTCGTCCCTTCTGGAGTAACTAGTCACCGGCAGTCATTCTTTTTTTGGCTATCTCCGTCATCGTCCTAGTTGGTCTCCGAGCGATTGTTTTCTTGTTGCAGTCGTAGCCTCATCTCTTGGTTTTGTTAGGTAAGCTCCTCCACACTGGTTGTGAGCGCCTGGATTTGCAAGGCTAATGCTGTAGGATCTTGGTTAGCGTTGGACTCCATCTGGACTTGTGAGTTGAATGGAACTACGTTCTCGAACCTAGGTACGAAAAATTCATCCCCACAGATGGCGCCAAATTGATGATGCCAAAATCATCAGTTAAATGATCGTCTAGAAGGAAAGCAATCCAAGATCCTGTAAAAATAAATAAAGAATGGAGGACGTAAAGAGCACCGATGTGGTGCCTGCCACAAGACCTCCGATGATTAAGTTAGATAAACTAGGAAAGAAAAAAGAACTTGATATTAGGATATTAGAGTATATGGGTGGAAAGTTTTCTTGTACCTCTCCCAAGGTCCTGAGGTATGTATATATACGTATCTGCCTCTTCATCATAGCCATTGGGGGTGTTTGATGGCAGTCTCCAATGTAATGTTTGTAACGCCTCTAAGGGGTTTGAATGAAAGGATCTTACTCCTCCCAATGGCATGAATACTTATTGTTGGTGTGTAATGCTTTCCTCATTGATTGGGGTTTAATGTCTTTCCTTCGTCTAGTGCTGGCCATTATGGATGAGTTCTCTACCTGAGGAAAATATGTTGCGCTTATCAATAATCATAGTTAAACTTTTGTAAAGAAATTTTTATAGAAATTTGAAATATTCTGTAATATAAACTGAAGGAAGGAAGTACTAATTTCTTGGAAATCAAAGAAATCAATTATGAAAAAGGAACTTGACGGATTATTTAAATTTTAGAAATCATCTATGATTGAATTCATATTATATGTCACAGAGTCACGACAATGTCCCTTTTATAATGAATAACATCAAAACGTTCCTTGGCGCAATGGTGTATAAGCGCTTATGAGATGGGGCGGAAGGGAGACAAGGGTCGGAGTTTCAAGTCTGTAGGAGAGAGGTTCACACACATATACATTTAGATTAGGTTATAGTAGAATTTCTATATTATATACCAAAAAAAAAAAAAAAAAAATCAAAACATTCATATTTCATTTTGTTGCAAAGGCTAAGGTTAATTTTGAGGACATCCATAGTTGATTAGGCTAAATTTTCTTTAGCTTTGCTATTAGTAATTTTAGATCCATAAATTTTTTTTATGGCCTTTAAGAGTGATAATAATATTGTTAAGGGGTTTAAATGTAATTATATTGCTAAAATAAGTGCATATACACACACACACACACTAGCATCATCACATGCGCTTTGCACATGGGATGAGATTTTTTTTTTTTTTTTTTTTGGTCTAGTGTCATAATTTTCTTATAAAAAAAAATGGATAAATTTATTTTGAAGATGCGGATTAGTAGGAGAGTATCCTATTTTGTAGGCCTTTTAAGTGGAGTTTAAGATATACTTTTACTAGGTTGTTCTCAAGTTTATTTCTATTAAAAGTAACGTTTATGGGTATTTCTGAATTTTTCTCAACTACATAAAAGTCTAGTCCAAAGAGGAGAATCCTCTTTTGCCTATACTATATATATGAGGATTCCCCTTTTTCAACCAGACTTTTATGTGGTTCAAAAATACCCTTATTAATAAAGGGTAACTTTTTTAGAAATAGGGTCATGAATGTCAAATAACAAATTTCATTTTGAATTCAAAAAGAAAACTCCTAAAATTTAGGATTTTTTTTCCTTCACATTCATCTTTTTATTCCCTAAAATTGAGTCTTTTTATTCTTTTTTTCATCCCAATAAAAATAAAAAACCCCCAATTTAAAAAATTAAAAAATTAAAAATTAAGAAAACTCCTAAAATTTAGCCTTCTTTCTCCTTAGGTTCATCTTATTTTTCCTACTCAAACCTTTTTCTATATCACTACATCACTTTCAAACATTACTTTTTATCTCTAAAGACTCAATAAACAGTAACGTTTAAAAATGATAAACTTTAGAGAAAAGTTTGAGTAGGAAAAATAAGAGGAACATGAGGGGAAAGAAGGCTAAATTTTAGGAGTTCTCTTTGTTTTTAATTTTTTAAATCGGGGTGTTTTATTTTTATTGGGATGAAAAAAGAATAAAAAGACTCAATTTTAGGTAATAATGTTAGGACATATGTGTTTCACATGTGTAGAACATATGTCATGATTTTATGTAATTGGCTTATCCTTTGACAAAACGCACTTTACTTGTATTTGGGTAGATTTAGGATGTCTTTAAATACTTCAAGAAACTTTGTTTCAAGATTAAGTATTGAAGTCTTCAAGTCTGTTCAAGAAAACAAGTTCAGAGTACAAAATCATTAAAGCTCGACAGTTGCATCTATTGAGCTTAAGGAAGCTGTTCTACATTCGGTGTGCTCGACACCTGCTCGACACCTTCTATCTGTCGAGATTTAAGATTTTCAGAATTTCAATATGATTTTCTTGGGAACCGTGAATGTGTCTTTGGGCTTTCTTTTCTCCTAACCCTAGACATTTAAAAGGATCCGTTTAAGAGCCGTCAAAGTGTTCACAAGTTGCACAAACTTTGAGCAAACTCTGTTCAAGCAAATTGTGACCGGAGACGAAGTTCTTGCCCTAGTTCATCTCTTTTTCTTGAAGAAGTTGCTGTGTATGTGCACCGTAGGGTTTTGTGACCAAGCATCTTCTTGATCTTCATCGTGTGGATGAACTGAAGAACTTTGCAACCAACAACCTCTTAGTTGGTGATTGAAGTCGCGTACTGGAATCCGTGCAATTGGTTAGTCACATACTGGAAGTCATGCATCTGAAAGGGGAACTGTCACTACAGAACAAGTCCAATTGGGTATTGGGATAAGAGTTCAACTGTAGGTTGGTAAGGCACTTGGATTCCTTTACTTGTAACCACTTGTTGTGATAATAGTGGAGTTTCAGGAGTGGTGACTTGAAAATCACCCGGTGGGGTTTTTGCCGTTAGGTTTTCCCCATTCGTAAACAAATCATCGTGTTATTTATTTTCCGCTGCATGTTTAGTTTGTTGGTGATTTGTTTATGCTACCATGCGTTTGCATCATAAATTGATTAATTAATAACTTGGCTAATTAATTAATTAAATTTTATCACAAGGAGTCATTCAGTTTGTGGCCTATCAAATAAAAAGATGAATGTGAAGGAAAAAAATCCTATATTTTAGGAGTTTCTTTTTGAATTCAAAATGAAATTTGTTATTTGACATTCATGACCCTATTTCTAAATGAAGTTACCTTAAATTAATAAGGGTATTTTTGAACTATATAAAAGTCCAGTTAAAAGAGGAGAATCCTCTTAAGTATGCCTATAGAGTAATGACTATTCCACAAGCCATCTCGATCTACAATCTAATTGTAGGAAATTTTAAAAAAAATTGTAGGAAAATAATTTTAATCGAGGCTACTCTCAATTTTCTACAAAATGGCTTAGAGAAAATTACATTTTTATTGCAGTTCAAATTGGAAGAAAAGTAGACAAAGTTTGAAAGATAATATATTTTTAATATTGATTATTTAAATTGAAATTGTTTTGAAAATTTTAAGAGCTTAACCCATTTTCTAAGAATTGATTTAAGAAAACAATTTCAACACTTAAAATCGTGTTTTAAAAATATGTTTCAACATTTAAATAGTGTTTTAAGCGAAAGATTTCAACAAAATTTTAATATTTTTAATTTTTTTAAAACACAATTAAAAAATAAAATGGGGGGCTAATTCTCCAAATAGTTTAAATCAGTATGGATTTAAAAAAAAAAATTTATTTTATAAAATTTTGTTGAAGAATATTGTTTCTTAAGGTGGATTTTATGGAACTTGGTTGGATGGTTATTAAACCCAAACCAATCTGGCTAGTTGGACCACTAACTTGGTGAACCATTATCTAAGATAGTTTGGACATTTAAATTGACCACTTATGCAATTGAATCGGTTAAACTTAATAAAAGCCAGCAGTTTTCTACAACTCATGCACCTTGAGTAGGATGTTTTGATCCAAGCAGTTTTGTAATTTTTCTTTGAAAAAAAAGAAATCACCTTTATAGATTCATTGCAATACCATTTTTTGAATTTGGAATATAAGAGCACTTGCACTAGTCCTACTATAATAGAAAAAGTACATCATTTTATACATTTTTTGCTCAAAATCTACCCACATCAGTTTTTCTATAACAATTTTCATATCCAAAATTGCTACAGTAATCGTGTATATTCAACCAAAACATTTTAAATTTCTCTCTCTCTCTCTCTCTCTCTCTCTCTCTCTCTCTCTCTCTCTCTCTCTCTCTCTCTCTCTCTCCTTGAGTCTCTTTAATCTAGAAAAGGAAGAAGAAGAAGGAAGAAGAATAAAATGAAATCAACCCAAAACAAACCAAATCAAACACATCTGAAAACTCATCACAAATCCAAATCAAAATCAACCCAAAACAAAACCCAAAAGAAAAAAAGAAAAAAAATGGAGAGAGTGCTTGTCCATGGAGGCTTAGGTGGAGAGAGTTTTCATATTATAGCAATGGAGAGTTTTCATATTTTAGCAATGGAGGAGAATGGTAAGTATTGGGAGTAGAAGTTGGGATTTGGTGAGGAAAGAAGAAAAAAAAAAGAAGAAATTCAAACCTTACCGTAAAAGACCCGAATTAGGTTTGTGATGGTTGGTCCAAGGGTCGGGTTTTCCTTGGATCTATCTATAAATGCCAAAAAATGGACTCTGTTAGGACATATGTGATTCAATGATAGGAACATATGTCACTATTTTATGTAATTGACTAATCTTTTGACAAAACGTATTTTACTTGTAATTGGATAAATCTAGGATGTGTTTAATGCTTCAAGAAACAAGGTTTCAAGTTCAAGTGTTAGAGCCATGCAAGTCAGAAAGTGTAGGATTTTAAAACTCGACAGCTAGCATCTATCGAGGCTTAAAGAGAGCTGTTTTAGCCCGAGGCTTGACAGCTGCTCGACAGATACGGTATTTGTCGAGATTTATGAAGTTTAGATTTTCAGTTCTGATTTTCATCCAATCCATGAATGTATGTTTGGGATTTCTTTTCTCACAACCCTAAACATATATAAGGATTATTTTGAGGGCCGTAAAAGGTTACGCAAAGTTGTACAAGAGCAAAATTTCATAAGTGTGAAGAAAGGTGTGACCGGAAACCTAATTTGCCCTAGTTCTTCTTTCTCTGGAAGAAGCTATTATGTTTGTACATCATAGGGTTTTGTGACCAAGCAACTTCATGATTTTAATTGTGTGATGAACAGAAGAACTTTGTAGCCAACATCCCTCTCAAGTTGGTGATCAAGTCGCGTACTGGGATCCGCGCAATTAGTTAGTCATGTATTGGGGGCCGTGCATTGAAAAGGAGAGATTGTCATTACAGAACAAGTCCAATCGGGTATTGGGATAAGGGTTCAATTGTAGGTTGGTATAAGGTATTGAGATTCCTTTACTTGTAACCGCTTGTTTTGATAATAGTGGATTCTCGGGAGTGGTGACCTTAAAATCACTTGGTGAGGATTTTTGCTTGTAGGTTTTCCCCATTCGTAAACAAATCACCGTGTCAATTTATTTGCCGCTGCATACTTTGGTTAATTGGTGATTTGTTTGTGCTGTCACGTACATTGCATGTTAATTTGATTAATTAATAAATTTGGCTAATTAATCAATTAATTTATCACAAGGAATCAATACATTCTTGGCCTATCAAGTGGTATCAGAGTCGGCACACTTCAATTAGGGTTAATCTTTGCTCTATATTCCATTGACCCCTGTTCGTCATGGATAGAGGAAAGTCTCTTATTATACCTCCTTTATTTGATGACAATAACTATGAATACTGAAAAGTACGCATGAGAGCTTTCTTACAGTCTTTAGATGAGAAAGTGTGGCAAGCTATGGAGATAGGCTGGACTAAGCCTACAGAAGCATCGGCCAACTGGGATGATGCTAAGATCAAGGCGGCAAACTTTAACAGCAGGGCATTGAATGCTCTAATCAATGCAGTCACAAATGAGGCGTTTAAGACGATATCCTCCTCTGAAACTGCAAAGGAAGTATGGACCATCCTCTAGACAACCTATGAAGGAACCAAGGCTGTTAAGGATTCAAAACTTCAGAGGCTTATTACCAGCTTTGAAGAGATCAAGATGGAGGAGGATGAGTCATTTGATGAGTTCTATGCCAAGCTCAAGGACATAGTAAACTTAGCATTTAATCTTGGGGAAACTATTCTTGAACCCAAGATTATGAGAAAGGTGCTCAGATCTCTTCCCGAAAGATTCCATTCCAAGATCACTGCAATTAAGGAATCAAAGGATATTGAAAAAATTTCTTTGATAGAGTTGGTTGGCAATCTGCAGACCTATGAGTTGGGTTTGACAAGGATCGGTAAATCGAGCAAGAGCAAGAGCATGGCATTGAAGGCTAAAAGCAGTGATACTGATGAGTATTTAGACGATGAAGATTCTAAAATGAAGTCCTACATTACAAGGAAATTCAAGAAGTTCATGAAGAATGCCAATGGAAAGGGCTTCAACAAGGATCATAGGCAATCCAGTTCCTCACAGTTCAAAAGCCCAAATAAAGGGAAAAAGGATGTTAGGGATGGCGGTCAGTACATTGTACCCTCATAACCAAAGTGCTTTGGGTGTTAAGGTTTCGGTCATATGAAACAAGAGTGCCCTACTTATCTCAAGACCATCGGAAAAAGCAAGGCACTTGCTACTACCTTGAGCGACACTAAGCCTGAGGATGACTCCGATAATGAGGATGATGGAATCCTAAATGCCTTTACTGCCACCATAAATCCTACTGAGAGGATTGTTGAAGATGTAGATGAAGAAGAGGAATTGGTGGAGTCTAAGTTTGAGAAGATGGATGAACAAGATGACATACACACAGCTTATGCAAAGTTATACAAGGTTTTCGAAAAGCATGAGAAGTGGTATAGGTTGGCCACTAAGAAGTTTAGTGATGTAGAGCTTGAGCAAGAAGAAATCTCTACAAAATTTGATGAAGCCAATCAAACTATTGGAGCATTGAGATTTGAGAAAAATTTCTTGGCTGAGAAGACCAAGAAGCTTGAGGCAGAACTATTCCAAGTCAGAGCTCAGCTGGAAAGAACTTCAAGCGCTAAGCTCGATAAGATGCTCAGTCTTCAGAAATCGGCTTTCGATCGAACCGATTTAGGGTATAATTTCTCTTCCCCTAGTATTGCTTCTACTAGTACTACTATTTTTGTTCCTCCTGCTAATAATATTGAAATTGAGAATAATAGTGTTAAAAATGATTTAGCTAGTGAGAACATATACAAGGGTAAATCTATCTTAGGAACACCCCCTAAACTTGATAAGAAAGAGATTAAAAACCCTAGGGCTAAGAAGGGAAACTCTTAAAAGCCTAAGCAGGAAAAGCAGCATTTTTGTCATCACTGCGGCACAGCTGGACATACTCGACCTAATTGCTACAAGTGGTTAGCCACTTAAAAGAGCAATAGCATGATCGCGTCGGGAGATCAGAATCAGTTTCCATCCTCTTTTGCTCCTCTTGGAGATCTTCTCAAAGCCCTCATGTTCCTTTCGAACTTGAATGGTTTTAATTTTTCCCCCTCACCATCAGATCAAGGGTTCTTTAAACGAAAAGTTTCTTCCAAGGTGTGGAAGAAAAAGGGTTCCAAGTGATTCTGTCACTTATTCTCTCTCTCCCATTTCATGTTTTTTGTTTTTGCATTACTTGTGTGTTTTGCTTTATTGTTTTGAGTCAGTCTAGTTTTATGCATTGCTTTGTTTTGTTTAACATGTTTTTGTTTGGTTATTTTTCAGTTTTGCTTTGTTTTTTTTTTCATGTAAAAATAAAAATAAAATTGAAAAATCAGAAAAATACAAAAAATAGTGTTTGTTTATGTACATTGGTACTTGTGTACCTTGGATGGCCATTTAAACAAAACTTTGTATCTTTTGTAGCTTAGATGAGCATCTCTATGCACAACTAAGCAAGTGAGCTTTGTGGCTCGTGTTTGTGATGAGTAAGATTAAGCGATCTCTTGTACTTAACACTCATATCACTCTTTTTTACGGGAAGGACTAGAAAATCCTAAGAGAAATGTATAAATAATCATCTCACTACTGTTACCCGCCAATCATGAAATGACATTTGTATGCTTCGGCATAGCAAAAGTGGAATGTTAAATGCTTAACATAATTGGGTATTTCTTTTCTCTCTCTTATATGCCCATGCATGGTTTGCTTAAAAGAAAAATATGCAAAGAAAAATAAAAGCAAAAAGATCAAAATGCTTTATATATGATTGCAAGCGTATATTCTAGGAGATGTGAGAGTTATAGGATGTACCTTGAAGGTGATAGTCTCCATCAAATAGTTATGATTGTGTGTGAGTTAAAGTGATTTTCTCATATCTCAAATCGTCATAACACGTAGACACTTATGCAATCTTGCAATATTTTTCTCACACAGCACACAATATTCTTTGCTACTTTTGATACATGTGCAGGCACAATGTGATTTGGCCATCACAAGGAATAAACGTGTTAATGTATGTTCACTAAACTGTCTTTACTTGTTTTTGAAATATAAAATTGGCTAGACTTGTTTAGTGTGTGTGCGTGTGCTTTAGGATCTATGTGCATAACATTTCTTTGTTGAGAGATGTTTTTGAGGGATTAAAATGTTGTTTGGATCCTTGGTTGAGTTGCATGTTTGATTGCATTCATGTATGTGTTTTTCTCTTCTTGAAAAACTGTTTTTAAGCAATCTTGATAGCTCCTCGACACCTCTCGATAGCTAGGCTATCTATCGAGCTCTTCAGCTTCCTTAATTGCAATCTCAACAGCTTCTCGATAGCACCTCGATCCATTGAGAAAGTTTCTGTCTCCTCGATAGATGCTCAATAGCTCCTCGACCCATCGAGCTTCTTTTTGCTGTGGACACCTCTGGATAGCTGCTCGATAGCTGTTTCTTTGCATACCTTTAAAGCTCAACACCTCTCGATTTGTCGAGAATTATGTGAGTCTATAAATAGGATCCACGCGATTCAAATCTCACTTTTCTCAATCTCTCTCGATACTTTTGTGTCTTTTCACCTCCCGAACCTTTCTTTCTCACTTCAAACTCCCTTCCTAAGAGCTTTTCGGTCTCAATATCATTTTTCTTGCTTCTTGTATGCTCTTTATCTCTCATTCTTCATCCATTTCATACATTTAGGTATAAGTTTTGGGTGTTTGAAAATTTTTGGGGTTTTTCAAAATTGGTGGAATTTTTGTGAAATTTTGGGATGGGCTTTGTGAAAATGGTTCTAAATCATCATGCATTGCATCTCATTTGCATTATAACAACGTTTCATACATTATAGGTGTGTGTTCACTTTGTTGAACTAATTGTGTGCTGGTAGGATTGGATTGGACTGAGCCCATGATGTTTTTACTATTGCATATCACATGCTCATGCATTTTCATGCATACATACCTTACATTCTCTATATTCTTATATATTGATTGTGTTTGGTGCTTTTCTGTGTGTTTCTCTCTCCCTCTCTCTCTCTTGTTTACGTTAGTTGCATCATGGCACCTAAATGTAAGTCTACTTCATCCCGGAACCCTCTTTATTCTAGGGCATCCACTTCTTCTGACCCTACTCCCTCACATGTTCGGTTCCATGATGATAAAACCCGACAGGACTTTTCGAAGAACTTCTCTATGAGGCATTCATTCAGAACACCAAGTCATTTTGTCGGACTTCTTCGATACTGACCTACCCACTGTCATTCCCAGTAGAGGTTAGGAGTCACTGTGTGACATCTCGGTCACTTTTCCATCCGTGCTTATTTAGGAGTTTTACTCCAACATGCATGGATTTGATTATTCAGTACCTCTATTTGTTACTTGTGTTCGAGGTACACGCATCATGGTCACTTCGGTTATTGTATCCGATGTGCTCCATGTCCCCAAGGTAGCACATCCTGACTACCCTGGTTGTGAGCGTCTTAATACTATGTCTAAAGACGAGCTTGTATATGCTTTTTGTGAGCGTCCCTCTAATTGGGGTGATCGTCAGTTCACTCCTTATTCAGCCTTTGCTAAAGGTCCTTGGTTTCTTAACATGGTTATGACTTTTGTTTTGCATCCCTTATCTCATTATAACTCCATTATTGAGCCCCATGCTCAATTTTTGCTTTCTCTTTTAGAGCATCTTACTAGATTTTCTCTCCTATTTTATTCTTTCAATCATGGATGTATATAGGGATACAACGACCCGTGATAATCTTATCTTCCCTTCGACTATCACGAGGATTTTACGCCATTTTTCTGTTTCTTTTCCCGTTTCCAACCACTTCCATGTCATGTGTGCCATAGATGCCGTTACTGTTAAATGAAGCTAGGCGCAGCTACGTTCGAGGTAGTAGCTCCTCCCACTTCTTTAGCTCCATCCATAATAGTTCCTTCTTCTTTTGCGGGTGGTGTGACTCTTGATGTGATCATGGAACAGCTTCAGTACATGGATGCTCACCTTGACACTCTCAGTGATGAGTTGTGTCAGGTGAACACCCATGTCGGCCGTATTGCCAGACAGTAGGCTCGCCTTGGTGGCTTCGTAGAGTCTCCCTCTCCTCCTCCCGAGGCATCCGACGACAATGATGACTCCAACGACAATGATGATGATGAGGATGGGGATGCTAGCTCACCCAGTGATGATAAGATGTCTACTTGATATACTTACCCTTTGTCCCTCGTGACAAAAAGGGGAAGTAGTTTTGGATATAAGAGTAGTCATACTCATAGGGGGAGGGTTAGTATAGGAGATTTTTGTTAGGGGGAGTATTCAATTTTTTGAGGGATGTAGTGAGGACTTTATGTATTTTTTTTTTCTTCTTTCTATTTTAAATACATTGTTCTTGTACCTTAGATCTTGTGATCATATTGTGATAGCAAACCTTGTACTTGTTGATATATATATATATATATATATACACATTTAAGGTTGTTATTACAGTTCTTTCACCTATCTTTACTTGTGTTATTTCTTTTCTTTCTTTATACACATGTTTCTTATTTCTTGTATGCAATCTTATATTTCTATTTCACACTAAGATGCCTTGATGAGTTTTGTTTAAAGTGTTTTAGAAATACAGGTTGTCAAAGTCTACTTGCCATAAACTTTCTTCTTGCAAAATTTTTCAAGAGTTTGTGTTAGGATAGATTTTATTGTATTCAACAAGTGAATATGAGTTGAGTGATTTATGACTTCTCTCATATGTTCATTTGTTTGTTGTGGTTTTGTCATGGATTGCCAAAGGGGGAGATTGTTAGTATATATATGATTCAATGATAGGAACATATGTCACTGTTTTATGTAATTGGTTAATCCTTTGACAAAACGCACTTTACTTGTAATTGGATAGATCTAGGGTGTGTTTAATGCTTCAAGAAACAATATTTCAAGTTCAAGTGTTAAAACCATGCAAGTCTGTCCAAGAATCAAGTCAGAAAGTGCTGGATTTTAAAGCTCGACAGCTAGCATCTATCGAGGCTTAAAGAGAGCTGTTTCAGCCCAAGGCTCGACTGCTGCTCGACAGATAGGGTATCTGTCAAGATTTATGAAGTTTAGATTTTCATTCAATCTGTGAATGTATGTTTGAAATTTTTTTTCTCATAACCCTAAACATATATAACAATTATTTTGAGGGCCATAAAAGGTTACACAAAGTTGCATAAGAGCACAATTCCACAAGTGTGAAGAAAGGTGTGACCGAAAACCTACTTTGACCTAGTTCTTCTTTCTCTTAAAGAAGCTACTGTGTTTATACCTCATAGGGTTTTGTGACCAAGCAACTTCATGGTCTTCATCATGTGATGAACAAGAGAATTTTGCAGCCAACATTCTTCTCAAGTTGGTGATCAAGTCGCATATTTGGATCTGCGCAATTGGTTAGTCATGTACTAGGAGTCGTGCATTGAAAAGGAGAGATTGTCACTATAGAACAAGTCCAATTGGGTATTGGGGTAAGGGTTCAACTTTAGGTTGGTATAAGATACTGAGATTCCTTTACTTGCAATTGCTTGTTTTGATAATAGTGGATTCTTAGGAGTGGTGACCTTAAAATCATCCGATGGGGTTTTTGCCGTATAGTTTTTCCCCATTCGTAAACAAATCACTGTATCAATTTATTTTCCACTACATACTTTAGTTAATTGGTGATTTGTTTGTGCTACTACGTACATTGCATGTTAATTTGATTAATTAATAAACTTAGCTAATTAATCAATTAATTTATCACAAGGAGTCAATATATTCTTGGCCTATCAAACTTAAATTGATCTAGGTTTGTATTAGATAGAAGTTTGGAGGTTTGGTTATGGAGTTTTTGGTGAAGGAAGAAGAAAAAATGATGGGTAAAGAAAGAGAGGAAGACACCGTGAAAGAGACAGAGAGAGCATGTTCAAAAAAAAAAAATATATATATATATATATATATATATACAATAAAAAAAGAATAAAAATGATTATTTTAAGAAAGTATATAAGGGTGTTTTTGCAAAGTGCCTGTGTAAAATAGAAAAAGTAAGTTGTTATGCTAAAGTAGACAAAAAATTTAGACCTACTGATGTGAATGCTCTAATGAAAATATGAAATTTTATAATGCAATTAATGCTAGACTTTGTAATAAAGATAAATTTCAAGTTTAAGCTCGGATTGTAATCTGTTGGTTTAAAGTAACTAGTAAGATATGTAATATGCATAGAATGTGACTTATGAGTTCGAGATATGCTTTTATTTATAAAATTTTAAGTAATGCAATGTAGTTATGATTTTATTAATTCTTTTTATTTTATTTTTCTATTGTTATTACTTGTGAAACCTTGACTTTGAATTATTTTTTCTATTGGTTACATGACACATGAGAATAAATAGTTATTTTGTAATTGTAATATAATGTATAATTTATTCTCTAAAATTTTTTGAAGATAATTTTTTCTACCTATAATTAAACAATTGCTATTTGATCCAATTAGGTCTACTTCAGTCCCATTCAGTCCAATTTGCTCCACTCATTCAATTTCGGTCCCCTTTAATCCATTTTGGACTAATTGGGTCTTAAATTGATTTTTTTTTTTTTTTTTTTTTGGTGGGCTGTCTTTTTAAGGTTAGCTAAAATTTTTTTTCTTAATCTTTAGGTTGAAAAGTATGAAATTTATTATATTTGGGCTAAAATATTTAGTTTTGAGTTTAAAAAAAAATGAAAAAGAAAATAGAAATTAGAGATCCCTAAAAGTGCAATAAAAATGATAAATATTTGAAAGTCCTATTCGGTCCACTTCGGTCATATTTGGTCCATTCTATCCTCTTCGGTCCACTTTGTTTCTATTTGGTCCACGTTGGCCCTATTGGGTCCATTCGGTCCATATTGGTCCTATTCTATCCACCTCGATCCTATTCAGTTGACATTGGTCCTATTTGTCCACGTTGGTCCTATTGGGTCCATTCTATCCATATTGGTCCTATTCTGTCCACCTTAGTCCTATTCGGTCCACTTTGTCCATTTTAGTCCTATTCAGTCGACATTGGTCCTGTTTGTCCACTATGGTCCAATTTGGTTCTATTTGGTCCAATTTGTTACTATTCGGTCCATTATATCCACTTTGGTCCTAATCTATTCATTCATTCTTATTCAATCCATTACGGTCCTATTCTATCCCCTTCAGTCTTATTTTATTCACATTGGTCCACTTTGTCCTATTCAGTAAACTTCGGTCCTATTCAGTTGAAATTGGACCTAGTTGGTCCATTATAGTCCTATTCTGTCCACTTTGGTTCTAATTTGTCCATTCATTCTTATTCGGTCCACTCTTGTCCTATTCGATCCCCTTTGGTCTTATTCGGTCCACTTTGTCCTATTCAGTCCACTTCAATCCTATTCGGTCCACCTTGCTCCCATTCGGTCATATTCTGTCCATTTGGTCCATTTGTGTCCACTTCAGTCCATTTTGGTCTTCTACTTCGGTCCATTTTTGTGCACTTACATATAGGGGAAAGACATATTTAGGGTTAAGAGTACCCATTCTTAATAAGAAGAAGAAAACATTACATCAGAAGTCACTAAATGCTCCACAAAAGAAGGACAAGATTCTAACCAAACGACAGACTCAGATAAAGACTTTGCATGCTGGGCTAACCCATGCGCTACTTTATTACCACACCTTGGCATAATAGAAAATGAACATTCTCTGAACCGAGTAGCTCGATATACAGAGCCAGATATGAGATTGCAGATACTGGCAGGAGAAGTGATTGAACCGGTCAGGGAGTTATGAACCACCATGGAATCACCTTCAAAGATAGCTGAACTGAAACCATGATCCTAAGCAAAACGCATACCTTCCTCCATCGCCTTGGCTTCAATCTCCAAAGAGCCTAAAGGAGCGTGGATCTTCATGCTCAGTGCAGCACGCACCAACCCGAGATGATCTCTGACAACAACACCAACACCCGCAACTCGTTGTCTCTCAGAAACTGCACCGTCAACATTGACTTTGAGCCTCGGTTGCTGAGGAAGAACCCATCCAACGGCGACCTCAGGATTCTTGATCTTAATACAATGATTTTCCACTTGAAACTCCTCCAAAAACTCCAACGTCCAGCCAGCAATACCAGAAGCCAATTTACGAGGCCCTCCTACCCGAATCTCATTTCTATTGGACCAAATGCCCCAAGCCACAGAAAATAACCGAGCCAACTCCTGAACCGACCACTGTTTCACATTCAGAGCATACCAAACCAGATCAATAAAATCCCTCACCTCTCCAACGTCTGAACCAAGATCAATATTTGCAGCTGTCCACACCTCCTTAGCTTTAGCACAATGCCAAAGCACATGAGCCGTGGACTCCACAGCAGTCCCACACTCATCACAAACATCATCTTGGGTTATTTTCCGAGAGAACAAATTGGCTTTTGTGGGCAGGATATTCCTACAAGCACGCCATGCAAAAGCTTTGATTTTGTTGGGTAGCGGCAACTTCCAGATACAACGCCAAAAGGACACCATGGGCTGTGAGGCCGAGCTTTCTCCTTGATGAGTATCACACCGAGCTTGGCGAGCTACACAGTAAGCACTACTCACAGTGAACCGGCCTGAAGGAGTGTAGGTCCAAATCAACCTATCAACAGGCAGTGACAAACTAAGCGGAATAGAAAGAATAGCTTCAGCATCGAAAGGAAGAAAAACCTCATGGATTATATCTGACTTCCAAGTTGCTGTCTCTGGGTAAATCAAGGCAGAAACTAAGGCATCATCAGGGAAGAAATGAGGCATAGTTGCAGGCTTGTGTGATAAAATTGTTGTAGTTCACATCAAAAAAAAAAAGAAAAAAAAAAAGAGTACCCATTCTAAATCCCAATTTATTAATATTTATATAAATAAATTTCAAATACGTAATATCTAAAATCTTAAGTAGAGTAATTACTGTTACTACAGTTTTGTTAAGCCACATTAATGTAGCATTTTAGTCTACTTTGGTCCAACTAAATTCAAGCGAAAGTCTTTCTAAACCTTAAGGTTATGAATATACAAATCTAATCTTTAGGGCAGTTACTCATTTGTTTTAATGTCATTACTTTTAAATGAATTGCATGAGGTTGATTTATACCTTCAAGAAAAATAAATAAATATGTAAGTATATATGTATTTTTATTTAAATAAATTATTGAAAGCTAGAAAATGTGTTAAAAACACAAGAGCTGTTTAGACCCCCAAATAAAAGTTATGGCTCAATAGATTTTACACTAACTTAATTCTAAGTGTGGAATAGTGTAAATTCGAGCGGATAAATAAACAAGCTACTCTAATCCGTAATCAAAACAACACAGCAGTAAAATGGAATGTAAAAGAGCAGGGAAGAGAGATGCAAACACAAGATAACACGTCGATGTGTTATTGAAGAGGAAACCGAAGAATTCGGCGAAAAACCTCTCTGCCACCCTTCAAGCAGTAATCGATCCACTAGACAATCAGTTGGGACACATGGGTTAGCAAGAGACCCTCCAAGCTCCTACTCCAACAAGGCTTCTCGGAACCGTGTTTTGTCTAGCTCTCCGGATCCTACAACAAGCTCCATGTTGCATCTGCCCTCCTTGGCTTCTTCCAATGCTTCCCAGTAGCACCAAAAGCTCACTTGACACTTTGAAAGGGTGTGGTAAGTGTTTGGGCTGTCAACCTCTCAATGGTATGAAAATGGAGAGGTAGGAGTTGAGGAAATCCACAAGCATATGTGTAGAGATATATGGGTATGGTAATCTCTAACTCTCAAGGTTTGAGGCTAGGGTTTTCTCTCAGAAGCACTCCTTAACATTTGTGGGTAATGTGGGTATATATAGTGTGAGTACAGAAAGTGCGTATCAGATAGTACAGTCTGGCAAAACAGAATATCTCGCGGGTGTCTTACGGGAAGGCCTTACCCACGAGATACTTGCAAGACACAGCTGTCTCCATCTATACTAACTCTTCGCATTCCAGTCATGTGCAGGGTACATGCATTACTTTGCGGGATGCTAAGTCATGAGATACCCGCGAAAACCTCTTCAGTCTTTAATAGCTTGAGTCTTCACACACACTCTCTCTATCACACAACCCTTACAATCAAATCCCACAATAAATACAAGGTACAAAAGATTGAATAAAATTACAATCAAATTTGGCAGGGAATAAAAGCCAACTAAATACATAGTTGTAAATCACAACTTTACAATTATTCTTATTCTTCATTCTCTTAAAAGAATTTATTTTTTAGAAATATTTCTAATTTATTCTCTAAATTTTATTGTAAATAATTTGTTCCTCCTAAAAATTAAAAAATTTCAAAAAATAATTTCTATCACTCTATTTTTACAAATATATAATTTTATTTTTTATATATTTTTTATATATTTTTTTTATATTATTCTTTTATGAAATGGTCCATATTATTCTAACTATTATTATAATGCATTATATTTTCCTAATTTCTTTTGGTACAATTAAATTTTTTTTTTCTATAAAACGTTTCAAAGTTATTATTCAAATTCTCATTCTCTTAAAAAGATTATTATGATAGCCAAAACTTATCATATAATTACAATTGATATTACTCAAATAATTAATAATATTCTCAACCTAAACTTGTATTTTGCCATTCTTAAGTAGGTATACTGAATTGGATCAAAGTGAGCTGAAATGGACCAGATAGACCGAATAGACCAAATTGGACTGAATAATTTATTTTTTAGAAATATTTATAATTTATTCTTTAAATTTTATTGTAAATAATTTGTTCTTCCTAAAAATTAAAAATTTTCAAAAAATAATTTCTATCACTCTATTTTTGCAAATATAATTTTTTTTTTGATATTATTCTTTTATGAAATTGTTCATATTATTCTAACTATTATTATAATGCATTATATTTTCCTAATTTCTTTTGGTACAATTAACCATCATTATCATCATCACCATCATCATCATTATCACCCGGGTAGGCAAACCATCTAGAACCATAGATCTGCTTGGAATACTCAGTCATCTCCAGCTTAGGTTCCTTGTAAGTCAAACCAGCTCCTCATGCTCTTCTACAGTGGGCTGAATTGTTAGGATATGCAAGAAAAGAAGAGAAAGGATAAGAATGAAGGAGAACTCACCACTCATGTAACCTCAGGAAAAAGGGTAACCTATGACGTTTGTGTTACGTCCCATTGCACGTTCCCGAGCGAAGCTGTAAGGACCACAGGCATAGACCGTCCAGGGTAAGTGGGGAGGGTCAATAGAAGCACCAGCAGCAGGGCCAGCCTGATGTAAGTATCCCATTTGAACATCATTATGTGGGGCAATGCAAAGGAAAAAAAAATGGAAATGAATGAGAAAAGGGAGAGCACATATCGCAAGAGCAAGGAAGGGTATGAGGTGAGTGTCATTGAACTCCTCATAATCCAGTTCATCTGTAACCCACTGGGCAAAGGTAATACCATTCCTCCATAACTGGTACTCAGTGTCTGTCATGGAAAGCGAGGTAAGCATAAACACCGGAAGGTACATCGGAACCTATGGGGCATCCTTACCCACCAATTAGCAGTGTACCCTATCTGCCAAGTATAGTGCCCTCAAGTTGGCGCCCGCGAAAGGCTGGGTGATCCCAGAAGTGATAATGGCAGCCACCTTCAAGTTTGGGTTCGGAATAGCAGGGGCACCCGCCTAAGGACTCCAAATGACTTGTAATAGCACATAGGTTTAGAAGAAGAATCCTAAGAGAAAGCAAGAGATAGTAACAACGAAAAGTGAATATCTAACTCACCTCCTCAAAAGAAATTTTGTCAAAGTGAGTCCTAACCGAGGAGAAGCTCCTCAAATACACCTTCACTCTAAGAGCAATAAGACCGTAATTCACGGCCTAGCGCCAAAAAGAGAAAATACATATTACAAGATGACAATTTGCAAGAGGATAGTTTGTAAGATGAATGAGTGCAGTTTGCAAGATGACAGTATGCAAGAAAAATAGTTGCAGTTTGTAGGATGATAGTTTACAAGAAAAGCAGTTGCAAGATGACAGTTTGCAAGACAAAGGCATGAATGCAGAACATAAGGCATAGTTTTCTTTAATCCTAAACAACATGTGGATGAAAATAATTACAAGAATGGGAAATACATGAGCTACAAAAGAAAAGAAAAAGAAAAGAGAACTAACCTCAAGGAGCTTTCAAGGCCCCACAAGCTGGCGTAGAGTTCCCTAACTAAGCGTGTCCAAGGAAGAGTACAAGTAGGCAAGGCACGCTTGCCCCTAGTTTGCCTCCCGTGCCCCCTCGAAGTCATGAAAGAGGGATAACCACCTCAAGGACACTTCTTCCCCCCATTGGCAAAAGGATAGGCCCCCAAGATGTACAACAGAAATGCCCCAGCCATTCGAGCATGGTCCCCAAGAGTTTCTTGCAAAAGGGGTTAGTAATATGTCTCAATGTCGAAGTAACAGATTGTGTTTGTTGAGTACCTCCTCCCAAGCAATCTATGCCCAGAAGCACACCTGACTTGCCCTCAAGGTTGATAAGAGCCCCATCACACCTAAGGCCAGTCATCTGGTGGAAATCAGGGGGAGTCACAGTTATCTCTCGGATAGCAATATGGAAGGTGCGGGTAGTGTCCCACCACTTTTCAGCTAAGCACTACACCAAGATGGCACTAGCAGAGGTCTCTGGCAGCAAATGGATGATGGGCTTGAAGCCCGTAGCATGTATGTGGCCCTTAGTCTCCTCGATCATGATCTGATACCTTGAACCAACACGATTGGTGCTGCCTCTACTTGAGAAAGTGGGCAAGGCATGCAAAAGGATGAAAATAGAGCATTAAAATGACAATCGAGCAAGAAAATAAGTGAAAAAGGAGCTAAAACAGTCAAAATAGGGTTTCTAAGTGTTAGTGTGCATATGCAGGTCAGCGTCTATGCATGCAGGGACGCCACACGCATACGCAAGTTGTATCATACGTTTGTGTAATCTAAAGAACATGAACACGTACATATGAAGAGAGCCTGCGTATGCACGAGTTAAGTATATGTATGCATGAATGAAGGCTATGTACATAAATCGATATTCGTGTACGCATGAGTACAGATAAAAAAGTGTTTTTCGACATTTTCAACCACCTTTTGATCAAAACTCGCCCTAAACATGTTCCTATCCCTTCTAATGTGTCAGGTTTTCATCTAGACCCATTCCATAGCAAAACCCAAGCATTTATATGTCCAAAAATAGATTAAAATGGAACATTAAAGCAAAACTCGAAAATGAGAAAAGTTTGAAAAACTCACCAATCTGGTCCATGCATTCTCTAAGAGATGATTATTCAGCCTGTGGGTCAATGAGGGAGGATCATTCAGTCTCACAACCTTATTCTAGTAGGTGAGATTGAACACATCGCCGGAAATCATGTAGGAGCTTTTCTTAGACTAGGGTGCCATGGAGTTTGAGAGAGAAAGAGAGTTTTGGATGAAAGAATTTGAGAGGAAAAGATCAGTTTGTTAGGAAATGAGGGAAAGGTAGGGTTTTGTAGAGAGAAGATGGAAATTGAGAGTTAAAAAGAATGTGAAAAGATGAGGAAGACGAAGAAAAATAAGAAGAAAAAGAAAAGAAATGGTTAGTAGCTATTGAAGAAAATGAAGAGGCGGGGGGGGGGGGGAATGCATCTGATGGCTAAACTACATGTAGTTTAGGCCTCCTTACTAAACTATGTGTGAAAATAAATAAAAAATTCAAATATCTCTAGTGGGTTCCCAAAAGGTATGAAGTGCAAAAGCAAATTCAAAAATACATAAAAAATGACAGAAATACTCCCAGTCAGCTTGTTAAGACATATGTGAGTCTTGTTAGAAATATATGTTATGTAAATTGGCTAATCCTTTGATAAAATGCACTTTACTTGTAATTGGCTAGATCTAGGATGGATTTAGTACTTCAAGGAACAAGAATTCAAGTTTAGTATTGAAGCCATGCAAATCTGTCCAAGAAACAAGTTAAGAAGTGTTGTTCCTTAAAGCTTGACAAATAGCTCGACAGATCATATCTATTGAGGTTTAATGCTGATGCTCAACGGCAGCTCAACAGAAGCTGTATCTATCGAGAATTACGAAATTCAAATTTTCAGATCTGATTTCATGTATATCCATGTGTATTTGTGTAGAGTTTCTTTTCTCACAACCCTAGACATATATGAGAATTATTTTAAGGGCCGTCAAAGGTGATGCAATTTGATGAAAAGTCATTGTACATACAAATTGTGACCGGAGACAGAATTTGCCCTAGTTCATCATATTCTCTCTAGAAGCGACTATGTCTTTGTGCCAAGGGTTTTGTAACCAAGGAGCTTCTTGACCTTCATTGTTAGATGAACTGAAGAACTTTGCAACCAAACATCTTCCTTAAGTTGATGTGTTAGTCACGTATTGAGATTCGTGCATTATTGGTTAGTCACGTACTAGGATTCGTGCATTGAAAGGAGAGATTGCTACTACATTACAAGTCTAAGTGGGTATTGGGGTAAGGGTTCAACTATAGGTTGGTATTAGGTACTGGGAATCTTTTTACTTGTAACCGCTTGTTTTGATAATAGTGGATTCTTGGGAGTGGTGACCTTAAATTCACCCAGTGGGGTTTTGCCTCGGTAGTTTTCTCCATTTGTAAGCAAATCACCTGTGTAAAATTTATTTTTCACTAAATTTAACTTAAGTTAGTGATTTGTTTGTGCTACCACGCTTATTGCATGTAATTGAATCTAATTAATTTCACTTGGCTAATTAATTTGATTAATTTACCAAAGGGGTCAATACATTCTTGGCCTATCACAGGTAAAAGACACAAAGACCATCAAAGTATCCCAAATGGATTGAAAGCATCAAGAACATCCCTCAGTGGATTGGAAATCACCAAGGATAATATCATAAAGGGACTCCCTTAAGGGTCTAAGGCACAAGGATAACCCCTCGAGGGTTAAGAAGGAACCTTCCCTATGGAGTTCATAAAACTTCCTCAAGAGTGTAATCCACAAAATATCCCCAGTAGGTCATGAAAAAGAAGAAGAAAATTTTTCCCCAGTGGACTACCCATTATCAAAGACTTCTTTGTGAGTCAAAGTCACCATTAAACTCCTCACAAGTTATCTCAATCACAATGGACCACCCACAATTCTTAGTGAGCCTTTCCTCCCTAGTGGATCGCCCACCATTAAAGACTTCCTCATAGGTCAAGATCATCAAGAAGGCTATACAATGGGTCACCACCAAACTTCTCAGCAAGTTATCTTCCTTAGTGAACTACATTCCAAGAAGACTCCCTTGTGGGTCACCAACACACTTCTTAGTAAATCATACTCCTCGATGAGTTTTTCATCATCCCTAGTGGATTTTTCACCCAGGACTTCCTCATGAGTCAGAACACTAAGGCCACTTGTGCATATATCCTCTGAGAATTGAACATACAGGCACAAACCCTACATCATATAGAACTTGTGCACATATCTTGAGGGAATTGAACATGCATGCATAAACCCTACATCATACAGAACTTGTGCACATATCCTGAGGGAATTGAACATGTAGGCATAGTAGAATAGGTAGAGATAGAGATAGAGACCAAGGCCATCTTGAGGCAAGTGCCTCACTAGAATAGGTAGAGATAGAGATGGAAAAGACAAGTATTACCTAGAGGCGTTGGCCACTTGGAAAAGTTTGAGGCAAAAGCCCCAAATGGACACACAGATATGTATCCTTTTGAGCTCGTAAGAGCACCTTATTTGTTTGGTTGATGGTTGCGGTCGTTGGCCTTGTTTGTTTTTCTTTTTAAGTGACTCTTGGATAGTGAGTCACTCACTTTTTGCTTGCAATTGGGAAAACAGGTTCTAGGATAGCGAACCTATCTTTGCTCGTTTCCCGAGTAGCAAAGGTAGGAATCCGGACATATGAATCCCACACAACTTTGCTGAGTTGCACCCTACCTTATGTATGCGTGTTGTGTGCCGTGTGCATGGGTTGGGCCCGAGCTATACATTGAAACAAAATGTTTTCTCTTATTCTTTTGATTCCATTATCGAAGCTCACGAATCAAAAAAGGGGCATCTATGGACACTGCAATTTGTACCCCTTACAACTCGGGCCCCTGTTCCTTAATGATGCTAAAATTTGAAGGCCTAAGGTTGGTTTAGGATCCAATCAGTTTCTGAATTAACTTGAGAAATGTTAAAATGGAAAATATAATTTTTTATGAGCAAATAAAGATATTTTTTGAAAATAAAGGCCAAGGAAACACTCAACCTGCATACGTATACACGTGTATGCGTACACAGGTCTAATACATGCGTAAATAAGCATGGACCTACATACGTAGCTAGGGTTCCAGAAGTTATGAAAGGAAAGTTTTTTGCATTAAAAACTGAGGTTTGGAATGAATCACACATTGTTTGGGAGCCATTCCAAACCCTAATTTTTCAACTACATAAAGCTTTACATGGTATATTTTAGAAAACATATAGAAAATCCTACAGGAAAACCTAAAATTCACTAGAAATAGTGAATCAAATAGGGAGTTTTTCACAAAACATCCTCAAGTCAATTTTCTTTTGATTAGGGCCTTTCCTGGCCTTGATCTTTGAGTTTTAAGATCACTAATCACTTCCTTATTTATTTTTGAATAGATGTGACTGAGGGAACGGTCAAAATCAAGCCAAGAGATTTTGTTTTTAAGGTATTAGTTCTAAACTTTCTTTTTCATTTATTTACTTTTTTTTTCCTTGTTTATGTTGTAATATGTTTGTTTAGTTTAGATGTTCTTTGTTTTATGATTTAAAGCATGTTAAGTTGTTAGATTTATAGTTTTAAGTTTCGCTCTGTTTTGCTATTTTTGGGTTAGGGTTTCAGGTGTATATGTGTACGTGTGCTCTTTGCATGGATACGCATACATGAAGTACGCAAACAACTGGGCTGCGTACGTAGGTCCTATGTATGCGTATGCGTACGCGAACAGAAGCCTAGAAACTCTAATCCAAGTTTTCTACTTCTATTTCTTTGTTTCTCTTATATAATATGCCTCTATTTTGTATTCCTTTTTTTTTTTTTTTTTTTTTAATGTTCTTAAGTCTCTTTTTCTCTGTTTGATTGTCTTTTTGCCTTTGACATGCTGGATTAGGGTTTCTTTTTATTTTTTGCTTTGATATGCCATGAACACGCATTCAAATGTCCATACATTGATGCATGAGTGCTATGGTGTAGCAAGGTAAGTAAAGGTGAGTCATGCATTTCACATGATCATGCATTTTTTTTGTTACATGACCTTGATATTCCCTTGATGAATGTGTATATGCAAAGTCCATGTGCTATACTTTAAATATGATAAACATGTTTGATTGATTGTTGCCATGTTGTTACCGTAGATATACCTTGCTTTCTTGCTACCATGATGTATTTGCTGCCTTGGATGTAATGAGATAGGAACATGCTAGGGTTTATGACGATATGATGATAGATGTATGTTAGGGTTTTGGGATGATTGATGTCATGTTGTATGCTTAGATGTATGCTAGTGTGTGTGTGTGAGTATAGAACTAGATGGTTCCTAGACCATAAAACTAGATGGTTCTGAACCCATGCTCTGGTAGTAAGACTTAGTCCTTCCACATAAGGGTGCAATAAACATGGTTCCTAGACCATAAAACTAGATGGAAACTCCATTTATCTTTTCTCTGCCCCGCTTCACTCAGCCTAGGCATACTCCCTAACCACGCATTGCGCCCATAGCCACCAATTTGACCCACGTGCCATCATGTGTGAGTTCACGACCGCCTTAGCTTTGGTTCACAGTCTGTCTGTGATCTCCTTGGACACCACAGCATCATTTTGTGGGTTTGCAAGGTTAACCTTTGATTCAGGTTTTGGAAAGAGAAAATAAGATTCCAAGGGTAAGGTTTCATCGCAAGGGTTGTGGCTAAGGCTAACGACAGTGTTAGGTTCTAAGACTTTAGGTTTAAATATATTAGAACTTCAATTTGTAATGTTGGCAAACCATGATCAAAATGTTTTAGTCTTTGTTTTAGACTTGCTCAAAGTGTGTTTATATGTAAAGTTGGAATTGAGTGTTCTGTAGGATTTAATATGTAAATCTGCCTGGCTCGATCGATCGAAAATTAGACTCGATTGATCGAAGCTCGTGTAGATTGTTTTTCTGCAAAATTTTCCAACTCAACCCAAGCCCGTTTGATGTGTAGGGTTTTATGTTTTGTCTTAAGTATAAAAGGGAAAACCCTAACCACGTTTTAGGTTGCTCTTTATGCTGTGTGTGTGAATCTTTTGTGAGATCAAGAGGTGGTTGCCTTCACACATACTTAGGGTTTCCAAGATTCAAGATTATGTCAAGAACTTGGTGATCATTTAGTTGCTGCATTCAAGAGCTTAAAGATACATAAGCAGGTGTGCTTATGCTTGCTGGGAATTCAAAAAAGAAGTAGCCCGTGGACTCGGAGCTGTCACGTGGTCATGGTAGTAAGTTTTCTACTCGAGGTAGCAATAGGATGTTAGTGGTCTAAGTCCCTATTGTGTAAACTTCAATTCTTTCATAGTGGATTCGTTTTATCTTATGGATAGCTAGGTTAAATCCTCCCTAGGTTTTTTACCGGTTTGGTTTTCTTGGGTTATCATATTGTTGTGTTTTTTATTTTCCGCACTTTACAATGATATGATATATATGTGTTAACCTAGATCTGCAAAATTTACCTAAATTAATCACTTGGCTAAATAACTAGGTTAATCTGGTTGTGTTTTAAGGGGCCTAAAAACAAACAAGTGGTATTAGTGATCTAAGAGTTAATCATTGACCCCTGTTGTCATGGATTCTTGGAAGATCTTATTGCTAATATGCCATCATGTCTACTTGTTGTTCTTGTCTCTTGTTGCTTTTTTTAAATCTTTCCTTGAGCATCTTAGTATAATTACGTGTGATGATAATTATGTGTGTTATACTGCTTTAATCGCCTTAAAGGAATGTGATTCTTGTCTTTGGTATTTGGATAGTGGTTGTTCCAAGCATCTGACAGGAAATAAATCTTTGTTCAAGACATTCTTTGAAGGAAAGATTGGGACAGTCACATTTGGAGATGGAAGCAAATCTGTGATCAGAGACATCGAAACTGTGGACATTCCAAGGTTACCGGTTTTTGAAGATGTCTGGTATGTAGATGGGTTGAAGGCTAACTTACTCAGCATCAGTCAAATTTATGATAATGGTCTGAATGTTCTCTTCACTAAGTATGAATGTGAGATACTTGATGGAGGAGGTGACTGTATGTGTACTGGTGTGAGGAAAGTTGACAACCGTTATGGTAGAACACCAAGTATAAGCAACAAGTGTTTTAGTGCAAAGATCAATCAAGTTGACTTATGGCATCAACGGTTGGTACATGCTAGTCACAAGCAATTAGAGAAGATTTCCAAGTGTGATACAGTTATTGGTTTGCCCAAGTTTGATAAGATAGAAAAGTGCATATGTGGACCATGTTAGATGGGTAAACAAGTGAAGTCCAAGCATCCGTCTGTAACAAAAGTCAAACTTCCAGACCTCTTGAGTTGTTGCACATTGATCTCATGGGTCCTACCAGAGTTTAAAGTTTAGGTGGAAAGAAGTATATTCTAGTTGTTGTAGATGATTTTACTAGATATACATGGGTTGTGCTTTTGAGAGATAAAGCTGAGGCTTATGAGAAGATGATACATTTGTGCAAGAAATTGCAAGTTGAGAAAGGTACTGTAATAGCTAGAATCAGAAATAACCATGGAAGAGAATTTGAAAACATAAAGTTGGCTACCTTCTGCAATGATCAAGGCACGCATCAAGAGTTCTCATCACCCAAGACACCACAACAGAATGGGATAGTGGAACGGAAGAATAGGGTTGTTCAAGAGATGGTGCGAGTCATGCTACACAATAAAAAGATGCCCAAATCCTTCTGGGGAGAAGCAGTTAACACTGCTTGCCATACACTTAACCGAGTGTATTTTAGACCTAATTCCAAGCAAACTCCCTATGAACTTTGGAGAAGTAAGAAGCCTGTGGTAAAATATTTCAGGATATTTGGCAATGACTACTACATTCTACGTGATAGAGAGAACTTAGAAAAGTTTGATGCACAGAGTGACAAGGGTTACTTTATAGGATACTCTTCCACTAGTAGAGCATATAGAGTGTACAATTTGAGAACCAAAACAGTCATGGAATCTTCCAATGTTGTGATCAATGATGAATTAAGTTCTGAAAGTCATTCAGAAAACAGTTCTCCAGTTCAAGAAAGGATTATGGAAGTTGATGATTCACTTCCTGCTAATTATGTGGGGAAGCATAGTGAGGAAGAGCTGCTGTTGTTGAATGATACAGTTTCAGTACCTTCAAGTTCAGAACCATTCACACCAGTTCATGAAACTCAACAAGAACAAAGCGAGCTTAATCCCCCATCAAAACAGAAAGGTACCTCCACATCTCTGGTCAAAGGTCCATCTTCTAGAGTTAAGTTGAATCACTATCACTAATATATTAGGTAGTCTAAATGATAACATGAGATTGAGATCAAAAGCCTTGAATGTGATTACTCACTCATGCTATCTTTCCCAATTTGAACCGAAAAAAGTGGATGAAGCACTTCAAGATGCTGATTGGGTTAATTCCATGCATGAAGAACTTCACCAATTTGTTCGGAATGATGTGTGGGAATTAGTTCCTAGACCAAAGGGAGTAAATGTGATTGGAACTAAGTGGATTTTTAAGAACAAGTCAGATGAATATGGTACAGTTATCAGAAATAAATCAAGACCTGTTGCTCAAGGGTACACATAAGTGGAAGGGATTGATTTTGATGAGACCTTTGCATCAGTAGCTAGATTGGAATCCATTAGTATATTTTTGGCCATAACAAGTCATCTGAATTTCAAGTTGTATCAAATGGATGTCAAGAGTGCTTTTTTGAATGGGATGTTGCAAGAAGAGGTATATGTTGAACAATCAAAGGGTTTTGTTGATCCTCACAGACCGGATGATGTTTACAAGTTAAAGAGAGCCCTCTATGGTTTGAAACAAGCTCTTAGGGCTTGGTATGATAGATTGACTGCATATCTCACTGAGCATGGATTCAAAAGGGGATTTGTAGATACTACTCTCTTCATAAGAAAGGATAAGGATTATTTTGTTGTAGCTCAAATTTATGTTGATGATATTGTTTTTGGTGCTACAAATGATTCTCTTGCTCAATCTTTTGCAGATGAAATGAAGTCCATGTTTGAAATGAGTATGGTTGGAGAACTAACTTATTTCTTGGGATTGTAGGTGAAGCAAACGGACTCAGGAATCTATATCAACCAAGCAAAGTATGCAAGAAATCTAGTCAAGAGATTTGGGCTTAACAAGGCTGCCCATGCTAGAACACCAATGGCTGCAAATGCAAAATTAACCAATGATCCATCAGGTGAGTCTGTTGATGTTACATTATATAGAAGCATGATTGGATGTCTTTTGTATTTGACTGCAAGTCGGCCTGATATTGCTTTTAGTGTTAGTGTATGTTCTAGATTTCAATCTAATCCTAAGGTTTCACATTTGAATGCTGTTAAAAGAATCATAAAATATGTTGGTGGAACTTGTGATTATGGTTTGTTTTATAGCAAAGAGTCTAATCTGTCTCTTGCTAAATTTTCTGATTTTGATTAGGCCGGTAATGCCGATGATAGAAAAAGCACCACTGGTGGGTGTTTTTATGTAGGAGCCAATCTTGTTGCTTGGATGAGTAAAAAGAAAAATTCTGTGTCTTTGTCTACTGCAGAGGTAGAATATATTGCTGTTGGAAGTTGTTGCTCACAGCTTCTTTGGATGAAAAAGTTTTTGAGTGATTATGGGATATCACAAGATACCATGGTTGTTTATTGTGATAACTCTGGTGCTATCGATATCTCTAAGAATCCTGTTCAACACTCTAAGACTAAACACATAGAGATTAGATATCACTTCATTAGGGATCTTGTTGAAAGAAAGATTATGTCTCTTGAGTATATCCCTACTGAACATCAGAATGCTGACATCTTCACCAAACCTCTTAATAGAAGTAAGTTTGAGACACTTCGTCAAGTAATTAGTGTGATTCTATGTCCCTGATTATCTTTGGCTTTCATGGTTCTTGTGCTTCATCGCTCTATTCTTGGTGACCATTCTTCCTTATTATTTTTGTTTTCCTTGTTTTTGTTTCTAGGATTTGCATTGCATAACATTCATGCATTTCATTCTAGGATTGTTTTTGTTTCTTCTTTTCAAAATTAAAAAAAAAAAAAAAAAAAAAAAAAAAAAAAAAAGAAGGAAAAAGGCAGCAAAACGTGTTTTGCATTATTTTTCTTGGATTTGAAATCAAGGTTGGCCAATTTATTTTTGCATAACATGTTTATGTACTTTGTTTAGCTTGGATGAGCTTATTTATTGCACTTAACTAGTTGAAGCCTTGTAATGTACGTTGTGTGGGAAGATGTTTATAGTTTTTGATCACATGATCTTGATCTTGAAGTCACATGCTTATGATTGTCGAACTTGAACTTATTGAGAAAGGCATAAATAACCATCTCACCACTGTTTACTAGCCAATCATGAATATCGTAGTGCATATCGTAAGATTTTATGCTTGAGAAAGTGTAGCACATGCACGAAAAGAACATAAGGTGTAGCCTCGGTTTAAATGCTAAAATTGGTGTGTACATTATTGGGCTTTAATAACTTCATAATCAAATAAAATTGGTGTGTACAATATCCTGGCTATTCTTAATAAGTTTTTGATCAAATAAAATTTGTGTGTACAATTGAGGCAAATCGAGAAACTTACATGATTGCAAGCTTTTAATCTAGGAGATGTGAGAGTTATATGATGTAACTCTTTAGGTGATAGTCTCTCTCAAATTTATGTGATGAATTTTGTAGAAATTGTGATTGATTTCTATTTACATATCACCTCACATGTATCTCAAGCTTTTGCTAGTTGCACACATTACACAAGTCACTCTCTACTAAACTTTGTACATGTTATTGTGTGTGATTTTGGTTTGGCCAACCAAGTTTGAAAATTCCTTGAATTTTATGCAAAATGTGTTTGAAGCTTGAGAATTTAAGGAGAATTGATTGAAAATCTTAATTTTGGGAAAACTAGGTTCAAAGCAAGTGTTTTTGAAAAACATTTCATCTCATACTCATGCATTTTATTCATAAAATTTAATGCTTTGAGAAGTTTTTGCATAAAATTGTTTGGTTTTCCAAAAAATTGTGTTTTCCAGATTTTCGATTGATCAAACTTGTTTTTCGACCGAACAAAAATGCGATTAAAATTTTGGTTTGAACCTGACCTACTCGATCACTGTTGGATCAATCGAAAGTGATTTTCGATCGATCGAATCTAATTTTCGATCAATCGAAAATCGTATAGAGAGTTTTTTAAAACCTTTGTTTCTCATGTGTTCTTTACTATTCAAATCTTTTTCAAAACACCTTCTCTCTCTATTCGATTGGTCTAAGGGTCAAAGCAAGATTTTTGTCATTTTCAACCAAATTTCTTCAAGGGTTTTTGTCATCTAAGGCCGGTAAGACCTTTATACCCCTCCTTTTTCATTTATTTTCATGTTTCATGCATTTTTTTTTTTTTTGGTATTTTAGGGAGAATGTCTAACCTAAGGGAAATTGGTTTTTTTGATGATTCAAGCTTTTTCTTTCACAATTGATCAATGGGTTTTTGTTGTGGGATGTTATAAAACTGTTCTTGATGAATTAATTTGATCAATTTGTTGAATTGGGAAAATTTTAATTTTCTAGGGCTTGAAAGTACCCGATTTGGGGCTTTTGTTCAATTAAGCTTTAATTTTTTAAATTGGCTAGTTTTATTGATTGATTTGGTCATTGTAAACTATTATCTATCATGTATAATGATCAATTTGGTCAATTTGTTGGATTTCTGAAACTGGGTTTTCAAATTTGGGATTGTTCTTGATATAAACTCTATGCTCAAGCCAATTTTGTGAATTTAAAGTTAAATTGAACTTATTCTCATTGCATTAGAGCATGCATCATTTGCTTATACTGTTCATGCATCATATAGAATTGTTATTTCTATATTTTCTGTGCTAACTTGTAGTTTTCCCTTATTTTTTTATTTTTATTTTTTGCTCTTTTTCTCTCTCTCTCTCTCTTTTGTGTTTGTCCTTTGATCCTTAGCATTATGGTTAGGAAGACTAAAGCCCATAGGACCTCCACCTCTACTTCTTCCCCCACCTTTAGTAGTGAGAGGTTTTTGAGTGAGAAAAACCAGGAAGTGTATGAGAAGCTTAACCTTAAGAGGAACATTTGGGCTGAGAGAAAGGTTCTGTTAGATGAACTTGATCCTAAGATTAGGCGTAACTTTGGGCGTAGGGGTTGGTTACCTTTATTGGATGTTGATCATCCTCCTCCGGCTACCTTGATCAGAAATTTCTATTCGAACCTCTCTGTCCATTCCTATGATTCCAACACTCTTGTGAGAAGTTGGATACAGGGTGATGAGTACACCATTACCCCTTTGGTAGTGTCTGTTGCTCTTGGGGTGCCAGTGGTCCAGCACCCTGTCTACCTTTATGATGAGTCTCCTCCCCTGGATGACATCATGTCTTAAATCACTAGGTCATCTATCCAGTGGGGTTCTAATCCTCGGATCACTACTGCTGAGCTCACTAAGATTCACTATCTTTTCTTTAGGATTGCTTGTCATTCTTTATGGCCTATCTCTCATCTGCACACCATTCCTTTAGAGCGTTGTGCATTTTTGTATGCCCTTGTTACTAATGCTTCTATTAGCTTTCCTCATCTTTTCATTCGTTCTTTGATTGAGGTTCATAGGAGTAGTTCTATTGCTCATGCTCTTTTCTTCCCCGTTTTTATTCATCAGATTCTTTTGCATCTAAGATTAGATAACTTTCCCGCTTCTGAGCCTGTCCATATTATTGCTCCCATAGGTGCCACCTTTCTTAGGCAAAGGGCTACTCAAATGAGAGCAAGCTCTAAACGCCCTAGAGTTGAGTCTTCTGGTGTTGCACGTCCTCCTTCCTCTTCTACAGGTGATGCTACGGCTGAGGAGTATGTTGATCCTGCTGCTGCTACTACTGTTCCTCCACCTTTTACCTCGGATGATTTAGACATTCGACGTATGTTGGAGATTGTCATGACCGTTCAGGCGGCTCATGGTCAGATTTTGGTGGACATGCTTGATGAGTTTTGTGCCTTACGAGCAGATTTGGAGCATCTTAGACGGTCACCTCCGCCACCTCCTTTTGATGATGTGTGATTGCCCTTTGGCATTCCATCATAAAAAGGGGGAGTACATATGTAGAGGAGTTTTTGTAGTTAGGGGGAGATTTTTGTATTTGTGGAGCTTGTAGAGCCATTAGATTGTATCTAGGTGCTTCATTATGTTCTTACATTTTTGGCTCATGATATATTTTTTTTTTTGTTTAGGTTATCCATGATAGGGGGAGATACATTGATTCGTATATGTTTCTTGTTTCACATTGCTTATTGATTTATATTTATGAGGTTATTCATGATATATGTCTTTATTTTGTGTTATGTGAAATCAAGAAGTTATTTTTGTTTTACTTGTATTTTCCACACATGCGTTTATGCGTTTGTTGAGTGTTCCAAGAAATATACAGGTTGTTTCAGTCATGCTACTGTCTACACTTGCAACTGATAGATAGTAGTTAGGTTATTTTTTTTGATGGGCAATATTTTTGTAATGGGCTATTTTTTTTTGTAAACTTTGAGCATTTTGTTTAAGTTTGTGTTTTGTCATGGATTGCCAAAGGGGGAGTTTGTTGGGTTCTAAGACTTTAGGTTTAAATATATTAGAATTTCAATTTGTAATGTTGGCAAACCATGATCAAAACATTTTAGGCTTTGTTTTAGACTTGCTTAAAGTGTGTTTATATGTAAAGTTGGAATTGAGTGTTCTGCAGGATTTACTCTGTGAATCTGCCTAGCTCGATCGATCGAAAATTAGACTCGATCGATTGAAACTTGTGCAGATTTGTTTTTCTGCAAAATTTTCCAACTTAGCCCAAGCCCGTTTGACGTGTAGGGTTTTATGTTTTGTCTTAAGTATAAAAGGGAAAACCCTAGCCACATTTTAGGTTGCTCTTTATGCTATATGTGTGAATCTTTTGTGAGATTAGGAGGTGGTTGCCTTCACACGTACTTAGGGATTCCAAGATTCAAAGTTATGTCAAGAACTTGGTGATCATTCAATTGCTGCATTCAAGAGCTTAAAAATACACAAGTAGGTGTGCTTGTGCTTGCTGGGAATTCAAGAAAGAAGTAGTCTGTGGACTCGGAGCTGTCATGTGGTCGTGGTAGTAAGTTTCCTACACGAGATAAAATAGGATGTTAGTGGTCTAAGTCACTATTGTGTAAACTTCAATTCCTTCATAGTGGATTCATTTTACCTTGAGGATAGCTAGGTTAAATCCTCCCCAGATTTTTTATTGGTTTGGTTTTCCTGGGTTATCATATTATCGTATTCTTTATTTTCCGAACTTTACAATGATATGATATATATGTGTTAACCTAGATCTGCATAATTTACCGGCTAAATAACTAGGTTAATATGGTTGTGTTTTAAGAGGTCTAAAAACAAACAGATGGTGTATGCTAAGGACCACGGAGGTTTGATCTGGCTTTGCATTTTAATACATATTTTGTCATGTTTGCACGTTAATCCAGAGTTTATCATATTCACATCTTAATCCATATTTTGCAACCTAATCCATTGTTTGCGTTTAATCCATGTTTTGCCATATCTTCCATAAACTTGTCAAAATTGTATGTTGACAAAACTTTTCCAAAATTATGTTTTGACCCCAAAGCTTTCCCAAAATTATGTTTTTACCCCAAAGTTTTTCCAAAATTGTTTTGTAGAGATATTACCAAATTAAAAAACGATAATTAGAGTTTTTCCAAAATGGTCCACATGCATGTTTCCCTAAAATTCATGTATTAAAAACATAAGCATTAAAACCATAAAATAATTGTTAAGAACATACCAATAATCGGTTAGGTTTCACCTCTTGCCTTAGCAAGGCTTCTAGCAAGCCATAACGCAAATAAAACTCTAAAAACTGTAAAAAAAAAAAAAAAAAAAAAAAAAAAAAAAAAAAAAAAAAAAAATTAAGAAAACCTAAGTTATGTTCTATGGAAACTTTGCCCTAAAGAGTCTTTAAATAGGTCAAGTAATCCTATTATAAGTTGAATTCCCATTTGGAGAAAATTCCAAATTTTTAGGCTTCACTTAACCGACGTTTTCGGCCCATTTCTTCAGAATTAGGACTTTTGGTAAACTACAAAGTTGTAGCCCTTTAAGTAACTTTCTAGCCCAACTTGAATCATATCGATTGGACATTTGAGCTGAAAGTTATACTCCAAATACTAACTGTTGTGCAACACGACGCTTTTGGCCCCTTTATTCTTTGACTTAATATTCACAAGGGATATTATAAGTAAATAAGTACTTACATGTGTGTGTATATATATATATATATATATATATATATGTATGTATTGATTGCAAAACCTTTTTAAAAAAAATCAAATTACCAAGTATCTTGTTTCTTCATCAAAATATAATGTTTAGAATTAAATTAAGATGAGGTACTATCCTTTGGATAGGTATTGTAGGGTGCCTAACACCTTCTCCATACGAAATCAAACTTTCGAGTCCAAGATTTTTGGTTTGAGACTTTTGGTTTATCTTAATTAACAAACCCCCTAAAATTGGTTTAGTTAATTAGGTAACTTAAAATGAATTAGACCTATAGGTGACCAATCACACCTAATACAAAACCAATGGTTGGTGGTGACTCCTAAAATAAAAGTAAGAAAAAGGGACTCACAATACACACCTCACCCTAGAAACACATGTACACAAAGAGTCATGTTGCCAAGGACCCAATGTGCGATAAACCAAAAGAAATAAGGGAAAAGCCCTAAACTAGCCTCTCTTTTTTTTTTTCTCCTTTTTTGGGGCATCCACAGTATGAAACCAAAATAGAGTTTTAAAAATCACAATGATTCATCAATATAAAGTAGAGTAGCAAGAAAGAAAAAAATATGAAAAGAGAGAGAGAGAGAGAATAACCACTTTTCAAGAGAGAATGTGTGAGAGAATAACAAGAAATTTATAAAATAAAATAATATGAGAAGAAAAAAAGTAAAGATAAAAAAAGATCGTAATAAACACCATTATCCAAGTCATATTATGTTATGTAATAAAATAACATTATATTCTTATATACTAGATTTATATATAATGCAACAGGATAACATCTATGAAATCAAAGAGAAGAAAAAGCTAACAACTTAAAAATACAACTTAATCACATCAACCCAAAGTAGAGTTCTAAATAATACAAAAATTCATCAACCTAAGTTAGAGATGTAAGAAATTTAAAAAAATAAAAAATAAAAAAATCTACGAAAACAAATTTGAGAGAGAGAAAGAGAGAGAAATAACATTTTGTTTATGGAAAACTATGTATAGAATGAAATAGAGAATTGTAAATTTATAGTAAGAGGAGGGGAATAAGAAAAGCCAAAAATAAAGGAAGATAAAGGGATAGAAAAAGTGATATTAAAATAAATAGTAGTGGAGAGATGAAAAGGTAAAAGAGAGAAGAAAAGTTGGAGAAAGTATAACATTAAGTTGGGAAATTAATAAGAAAAAAAGAGAATTAAAAATAAGAGAGAGAATTCTGGAAATTGGTGGATGATGTGGCCGCTAATGTGGTTCAACAGGAGCGTAGCAAAAATAAATTCTATGCTTCAGCTTTTAGATATAGAATAGATAATTTCTTGCTTGATGCTCAGATACTTTGCAAATTTATTTGAAATATTTTAAAAAAATGTTTTTAAGACCAATTTATAATACTCATTTTGCTTTATAATATTTATGTTTTACCAAAATATTGTTGAATGCTTTGAAACTCAATTTTCTTAATTCAAAGTTTATAAAAAAATTGTCATATAATAGGTTCCCGAATATTGAATGGAATTGCTCTACTAATCTAAATTTTCAAGTTTTTTTTTTTTTTTTTACATTTGTTGGAGACTTATATATTATATTATTTGTAGACTTTATTTTTGAATTGATTAAATGATTTTGAAATTTGAAATTTATAAATTTAAATTCAAAGCATAAAATACTTTCATATCTTAAAATTACACAAATTTAAGCAACTAAACACTTCCTTAACTACTCCATTTTTACAACTAAATACCAAGCTCTAAATCTCAAACACTCATTTCATTGTCTCAATATAAGGAAATCATTTGTAAGTGCCCGCATATAGAGAATGTGATAAAATAAAGGGCAAATTGGCTAAATACCACTCAATTTTAGTAATATTGAGTTCCATGAGTAATTTGCCATGGTGGCAGGTAGTGATGCGGCTTTTCTCAATAAAAAAATTCCACGTGAAACTCAATATTTACAAAATCGAGTTTTGTGTAATTTAGAACTCGATAGTCATAATATCGAGTTCTTTGATTAATTTTTTTTTTTTTTAAATAAAATAGAACTTGATATCCACTAAACATCAAATCAACCTAGAAGTGAACATTTGTTCTCACACACACACACACACACACACACACACCCTCTCTCTCTCTCTCTCTCTCTCTCACCCCCCCCCCCCTTTAGCCTCCTCTCTCTAGCTCGCATATCCCTCATTCACATAGCTGAAATTCTCTCACTTTTCTCTCACTCTTCTCTCACTCATCTCTCACTTATCTCATATACTCCTTCACATATTCTTAATCGTCCATATCAATCCCTCTCTTTATAGCAATTGAAGAAGACCATCTCAATCACTCATCTCTCGCAAACAAATCTGATCTTCCTTTCTTTACAACAATTGAAGAAGACCATCACATATAATCTCTATCTCTCTTACGATGAGATCCATCTCCATCACATCTATCACCCAAACCCTAAGGTAATGTGTATTTTAAATTTTGTAGTTATTTACTTTATTTGTCTAACTCTGAGGTGATGTCTGTAAAATTGGTTGGTGGGTTTTGGAACCCAAAACATCAAACTCAAAATGCCAGTGATTATTTTTTGGATTAAGTAAGTTAATTAATTAATTCAATTAGCATGCAATAAGCGTGGTAGCACAGAAAAATCACTAATTAATCTAAATGCAGCGGAAATTAAATTGACACAGTGATTTGTTTCGAATGGGGAAAACCTACACGGCAAAAACTCCACCGGATAATTTTCAGGTCACCACTCCCAAGAATCCACTATTATCAAAAAAAGCGGTTACAATTTGATAGGCCAAAAATTAATTGACCCCTTGTGATAAATTAACCAATTAATTTAGCCAAGTGAATTAATTAAGTTAATTAACATGCAAACGCGTGATAGCACAAACAAATCACCAATAAACTAATTATGTAGTGAAAAATAAATAACACGGTGATTTGTTTACGAATAGGGAAAACCTAACCGCAAAAACCCCACCGGGTGATTTTCAAGTCACCACTCCCGAAACTCCACTATTATCACAATAAGCAGTTACAAGTAAAGGAATCCTAAGTACCTTACCAACCTACAATTGAACCCTTACCCCAATACCCAATTGAACTTGTTCTGTAGTGACAGTTTTTCCTTTTGATGCACGGCTCCCAAGTATGTGACTAACCAATTGCATGGATCCTAGTACGCGACTTCAATTACCAACTAAGAATGTTGTTGGTTGCAAAGTTCTTCAGCTCATCCACACGATGAAGATAAAGAAGATGCTTGGTCACAAAACCCTACGGTGAACCATCACAGCAACTTCTTCAAGAAAAAGAGATGAATTAGGGCAAGAACTTCATCTCCGATCACAATTTGTTTGAACAGAGTTTGCTCAATGCTTGTGCAACTTGTGAACTCTTTGACGGCCCTAAAACAATCCTTTTATATGTCTAGGGTTAGGAGAAAAGAAGGCCCAAAGACACATCTACGGATCCCAAGAAAAACAAATCAGAAATTTTGTTTTTGTAAACCTCAACAGATCGACGCTGTTAAGCATTTGTCGAGATAGCTGTCGAGCCATGGGGCTGAAACAACTTCTTAAACCTCGACACATGCTAGCTGTCAAGCTTTAGTAACTCTGCACTTTCAGCTTGTTTTCTTGGACAGACTTGAAGGCTTCAACACTTGATCTTGAAACATGGTTTTTTGAAGTATTTAAACACATTCTAAATCTACCCAAATACAAGTAAAGTGCGTTTTGTCAAAGGATAAGCCAATTACATAAAATAGTGACATATGTTCCTACCAAGCGAATCACATATGTCCTAATAATCTCCCCCTTTGGCAATTCGTGACAAAACCACAACAAACAAATGAATATTTGAGAGAAGTTATAAATCACTCAACTCATATTCACTTGTTGAACACAATAAAATCTATCCTAATATAAACTCTTGAAAAACTTTGCAAGAAGAGAGTTTATGGCAAGTAGACTTTGACAACCTATATTTCTAAAACACTTTAAACAAAACTCATCAAGGCATCTTTGTCTGAAACAGAAATAATAGGTTGCATACATGTAATAAGAAGCATGTGCGTAAAGAGAAAAAAGAAACAACACATAAAAGGGTAGGTGAAAGAAACATACATCAACATATATAAAGAAGATAAGTACAATGTATGTCAAAAATGGTCACGAGACCTAAAGTACAAGAACAATGTATCTATAAAAGAAAGAAAAGAAAAGAAAAGATACATAAAATCCTCACTACATCCCTCAGATATCAATTTTCCCCCTAACAAAATATCCTATACTAACTCTCCCCCTAAGAATGACTACTCTCATATCAAAACTACTTCCCCTTTTTGTCACGAGTGACAAAGGGTAAGAGTGTCAAGCAGACATCTCATCGGTAGAGCTAGCATCTCCATTATCATCATCTAAAGCATCATTTCATCACCATCATCATCATCCTCATCCATAGAATCGAAGCCACTGGAGGAGGTGGTGGAGGAGAAGCCTCAGGAGCAAAACCACCCATGGTCACCTGTCGCCATGCAATACGACCGACACGAACTTTCACCTGATACAACTCCATAGAGAGAGTATCAAGGCGAGCATCCAAGCGTTGCAGCTACGCCATGATGTCTCCTAGAGTCACATCACCTAAAGAAGAGGAGGGAGCAGATGTGGATGAAGCAGAATGAGACGGAGTAGAACGAGAGGGAGGAGTTACTAAATCCGACTGCCGAGACCTTTAACAGTAGCATAGTCTATGGCACACATGACGAGAAAATGGTCGGAAAAGGGAAAAGGAATAGAAAAATGGCATAGAATCCACGTGATAGCCGAAGGGAAAATGAGCTTATCACAGGTAGCCGTATCCCTATACACATCTAAGATAGAAAGAATAAAGTATGAAGGAAAATCTATAGTGAGCTGCTCTAATAAAGAAAGCAAAAATTGAGCACGAGGCTCTGTGATAGAGTTATAGTGAGAGAGTGGGTACAAAACAAAAGTCATCACCATGTTCATGAATCCAGGACCTTTAGCAAAAGGCCGACATGGTGTAAACTAACGATCACCCCAATTTGCGGGACGCTCACAAAAAGTGGAAATCATTTCGTCTTTGGATAAAATCCTTAGACGCTCACAACAGGGGTTGTTAGAATGCTCTACCCTCGAAACATGAAGCACATCCGCAACAAGCTGCGGTGTGACTACAATGCGTGTACCTTAAACGCGAGTAGAAAAGAGAGGTACTGAAAAATCGAAACTATGCATGTTGGAGTAAAACTCCTGGATCAGCACGATCGGACAAGTGACTGGGACGTCACACAGTGACTCCCATCCTCGACTATATATGACAGTGGGAAGGTCAATGTCGGCGAAGTCCGCCAAAATGAGTCGGCGTTCAGAATGAACACCTCGTCAAGAAAAGTTCTTCGAGAAGTCCTTTTAGGCATCCTCATCACAGAACCGAATGTGAGAAGGAGTAGGATCAGACGAAGATGATGCCCTAGAACACAAAGGGTTCTGGGACTGAGCTGACTTACGCTTAGGTGCCATAGACACGAGTAACGTAAATAAGAGAGAGGGGGGGAAGAAGGAGACAATCAGAAAAGCTCCAAAACAGTTCAAATATAGCAAGTATATTGAAAAGAAAGTACATATGCATGGGGAACGCATGAACATGTAATATGTAAAAGAAATTGCATCATGGGCTTAACCTAATCCAATCCTACCAGCACAAAAACAGATTGCACACATCTAAATGCATGATAATACTGTTATAATGCAAACGTGATGCAATGCATGAAGTTTTTAAGATCAAATCTTCGAAACCCAACCCAAAATTTCAACAAAAACTCATTAACTTTGAAAAATCCCAAAAATTTTCAAAAACCCCAAAATCTAGGTTTCAAACACATGAAATGCATGAAATTGAAAAGATTAGAAGCTTACCAAGTGAAGAAAATCTTGAGAAAGCTTGAAGAAACCTTGAGGAATTGGTTTTGGAGTGAGAGAGAAGGTGTTTGGGAGAGGAAGAGTCAGAGCAATCGAGAGGGAGATCGACATAAATCAGAGGCAAATCGCACGAGGTTTTTAAATAAAACCTCAGTAAATCTCGACAGATTAAGGTGTTGAGAGGTGTCGAGACATCTGTCGAGGTAGGTGTCGAGAAAAAGGTCGTCGACAGTTAAAGGTGTCGAGTAGGTGTCGAGGAGGAAACACCAAAAGCAAGAACAGAAGCTCGATCGATCGAACTAGTTGTCAAGAAGCTATTGAGGATCTAGGAACTTTCTCGTTCGATCCACCAGCTGTCGAGGATCTGTTGAGATTGCGATAAGAAAAGACCTTAAGAGCTCGACAGAAGGCCAGGTGTCGAGGAGGTGTCGAGATTGCTTAAAAACCGTTTTTGAAGAAGGGAAAAACACAGATATGAATGCAATCAAGCACGCAACTCAACCAATTATCCAAACACCATATAAACCTCTCAAAATCATCTCTCAACAGCAATTTTAAGCATATGGATCCCAAAAACACACACACACACACACTAAACAAGTCTAACCAACTTTTATATTTCAAAAAAACAAGTCAAGATAGTTTAGCGAGCATACATTAACACATGTAAAACCTTATGATGGCCAAATCACATTGTACCTATATCAAGAGTAGCAAAGAATATTGCATGTTGTATGTGAAAAATATCGTAAGATTGCATAAGTGTATACATGTTATGATGATTTGAGACATGAGAAAATCACTTTAACTCACACACAATCATAACTGCTTAATGGGGACTATCACCTTCAAGGTACATCCTATAACTCCCACATCTCCTAGAATACACGCTTGCAATCATATTTAAAGCATTTTTGATCTTTTTGCTTTTTATTTTCTTTGTAGATTTCTCTTTTAAGCAAATCATGCATGGGCATATAAAAGAGAGAAAAGAAAATACCTAATGATGGTAAGCATTTGGCATTCCAATTTTGCTATGCCGAAACACACAAATGTCATTGACACTGCACTTTTGCTATGCCGAAACTTACAGGTGTCATATTATGATTGGCAGGAAACAGTGGTGAGATGGTTATTTATGCTTTTCTCTTACGATATTTTTAGTCATTCCCATCAAAAAGAGTGATACAAGTGTTAAGTACAAGCGATAACTTAATCTTACTCATCACAACCAAGAGCCATAAAGCTCACTTGCTTAGTTGTGCATAGAAATGCTCATCTAAGTTACAAGAGATATAAAGTTTAGAAAACTTTGTTTCAATGGCCATCCAAGGTACACAAGTACAAATGTACACATAACACACACTGTTTTTGTATTTTTTTTATTTTTCAAAATTTTTTTAATTTTTTATTTTTATATGAAAAACAAAACAAAACAAAAAAAAAATTGAAAAATAACCAATCAAAAACATGTTAAACAAAGCAAAGAATAAAAACTATATGCAAATGCATGAGGAAGGAAGAAAAGAGAAGAAGATCATCCCATGGAGATAACACCAATGTTTTGACGAAGGAATTCGAAGTGTTTATAGTCAAGAGGTTTGGTAAACAGGTCAGCCTTCTGATCATCGGTGTGAATAAACTCAAGTGTGAGAGTACCATCTTCGACAAGCTCCCTAATGAAGTGATGTCGTATCTCTATGTGTTTGGTTCTAGAATGTTGAACCAGATTCTTAGAGATGTTAATGCCACTAGTATTGTCACAATAGATAGTGAGATGCTCTTGACAAATACCATAATCATGGAGGAGTTTTTGCATCCATAAGAGTTGGGTGCAACAACTACCGGCAGTAATGTACTCAGCTTCTGCAGTGGATAATGAGATGGAGTTTTGATTTTTACTCATCCAAGAGACAAGATTATTACCCACATAGAAACAACCCCCTGAAGTACTCTTTCTATCATCAACATTCCCAGCCCAATCAGCGTCAAAGTACCCAGCTAAGACATCACTTGTGTCCTTGCTATACCACACACCAAACTCAACAGTGGTTTTGACATACTTTATGATTCTTTTTAAAGCAATTATATGGGACTCTTTGGGATTATCCTGATATCTAGCACACACTCCAACACTATAACTAATGTTAGGTTTACTAGCAGTAAAGTAAGGAAGACTACCTATCGTGCTTCTATATAGAGATGAATCAACACTTTTACCTAACAAGTCAACAGTGAGTTTAACATTTGGGCTCATAGGGATTCTGATTGAACTAGCAAATTCTAAACCAAACTTTTTCACAAGATTCTTAGTATATTTAGATTGAGATAGGAATATACCTGAATCTTGTTGACGAATCTGCAACCCAAAGAATTGAGTCAGCTCTCCAATCATGCTCATCTCGAACTCGGTCTGCATAAGTTTTGAGAAACCATAAGCAAGTTCATCCTTAGTCGATCCAAAGATGATGTCATCAACATAGACTTGAGCAACTATCAGCTCACCATCTTCTCTTTTGATGAAGAGAGTCTGATCAGCCTTTCCTCTTGTGAACCCATGTGACACTAAGTATTGTGTAAGCCGATCATACCAAGCTCTGGGGGCTTGCTTTAACCCATAAAGTGCCTTCTTGAGGTACAATACATGATTCAGAAAGTGTGGATCAATGAATCCTTTTGGTTGAGCCACATAGACATCTTCTTTGAGCAGCCCATTTAAGAAAGCAATCTTTATATCCTTCTGATAAAGCTTGAAGTTCAATTGGCAAGCCAAAGCAAGGAGAATTCTGATGGACTCCATACGGGCAACTGGAGCAAATGTTTCATCATAGTCCACTCATTCCATTTGTGAGTATCCTTGAGCTACAAGCCGAGCCTTGTTGCAGATCATATTGCCCTCCTCATCAGTCTTATTACGGAATATCCACTTTGTTCCGATGATGTGTTCACCCTCCGATCTAGGTACTAAGGTCTAGACATCATTCCTTTGAAACTGAAGGAGTTCATCATGCATTGCTTCAATCCAACTTTCATCCTGAAGAGCTTCTTCAACTTTAGTGGGTTCAACCTGTGACAGATAACTAGAATAAGATACAAAGTTAGCAACACATTTATCAACTGTACGTTTCCTTAATGTGAGTTCATTCAAGTTTCCCCCAATATCTTCTGGAGGATGATGTAGCTTAATCCTGGAGGAAGGTCCTTTCTCCTCATGGGATTCAGAATCTGGTGAAGTGGTTATATCTACAGAATCTTCCACATCACTAGAAGTACCTGGAGTACTAGGAGATGCAGGTTCTTGTTCAACAATTTCTTGAACTTCCCTAGGCTCAGGAGGAAGAATTTCTTTAGTGAGTTCCTCAATAACTTTTTCAGAAATGGAATCTGAAGACTCATCAATAACAACATTCACTGTCTCCATTACCTTCATGGTTCTTTTGTTGTATAAGAATAACCCAGAAATATTCCTTCATCACTTTGGGAGTCAAACTTTCCCACATTCTCCCTATCCTTTAGGATGAAACGAGTACTTCCAAAGATCCTGAAATACTTCACATTAGGCTTCCTTCCTTTCCATAACTTATATGGAGTCTTCTTGGTACCGGGTCTAAAATACACCTTATTAACCGTATGACACGCAATGTTAACGGCTTCTCCCCACAAGTTTCTAGCCACATCCTTATTGTGTAGCATAGCTCTGGCCATCTCCTGAATAACCCTGTTATTTCTTTCTACTACAGCATTCTACTGAAGAGTAATAGGAGTAGAGAATTCTTGAGAGATACCTGATCTTGTGCAAAACAACTCCATATATGAGTTCTCGAATTCTTTACCATGGTCACTTCGAATTCGATCAATTTTCAAGCTCTTTTCATTCTGCAGTCTTGTGCACAAAACTTCAATGAGCTCAAGAGCATCAGATTTGGATCGTAGGAGAATGACCCAAGTGTACCTAGTGAAGTCATCTACCACAACCATAATGTATCTCTTACCACCAAGAGACTCGATTCTAGTTGGACCCATAAGATCCAAATGTAAAAGCTCCAATGGTCTAGATGTAGCTGATGTCTGAGTGCCAGGATGCTTAGCTTTTGTCTATTTTCCAAGTTGGCACGGTCCACATACCACATTGCTTATTCTACTAAACTTTGTTATCCCTAAAACTGACTCATGCTTAGATACAATAGAAAGATGTTTATAGCAAGCATATCCCATCCGTTGATGTCATAGATCTTCATTTGGCAAACGAATGCTATTACACTTAATATCAGTATCAGGAACCAATCCATAACAGTTGTCAAGAGTGCGAACACCACTTATGAGTTTCTTTCCAGACTCATTCATGACAAGACACTTTCCCTTGGAGAATAGCACCATGAAGTCTTGATCACATATCTGACTTATACTCAGCAGGTTCACACTCAGACCTTCTACATATAGAATGTTTGCAATGTTCGGCAGTCTAGGTAGAGAGATGATTCCATTTCCTTTAATCTGTGATTTGCTCCCATCACCAAAAGTGACATTGCCATCTTTCTTAGACTCGAAAACCTTAAAGAGAGATCGGTCTCCAATCATATGTCTTGAGCAACCACTGTCAAGGTACCATAAACACGTGTCCATCACTTTAAATGTTGACTTCATCATAAAACACACTTCGTGCTTAGATGACAAATTAGTGGGAATGGTACTTTCTCTCAACTGCCTTATACGAGCTAAGCCTTTAACTTTCACTCTTCTCAGACCAACTCCTTTGCACATTTTCATTCTGAGATAGTCTAGTTTCTTCTTAGCCAAATTGAGATATTTTCCAATAGTCATCATAACAGAATTCAAATAACTTTTAAACTTGTATTTTTTGAGACACTCAAACAAATAGAGATTAGAAAGGCAAGATGTATTTGAAAGCAATGATCTCTTCAAGTCGGTTACAGCCATGACAACAGGGGTCAATGGATCAAACACAACAAAGATTATACCTAATCAAAGTGTGCTTGCTCTGATACCACTTGATAGGCCAAAAACGAATTGACCCCTTGTGATAAATTAACTAATTAATTTAGCCAAGTGAATTAATTAAGTTAATTAACATGCAAACGCGTGGTAGCACAAAAAAATCACCAATAAACTAATTATGTAGCAAAAAATAAATAACACGGTGATTTGTTTATGAATGGGGAAAACCTAACGGCGAAAACCCCACCAGGTGATTTTCAAGTCACCACTCTCGAAACTCCACTATTATCACAACAAGCGGTTACATGTGAAGGAATCCCAAGTACCTTACCAACCTACAATTGAACCCTTACCCCAATACCCAATTGGACTTGTTTTGTAGTAACAGTTTCCCCTTTTGATGCACGGCTCCCGAGTATGTGACTAACCAATTGTGCGAATCCTAGTACGCGACTTCAATCACCAACTAAGAAGGTTGTTGGCTGCAAAGTTCTTCAGTTCATCCACACGATGAAGATCAAGAAGATGCTTGGTCACAAAACCCTACGGTGCACTTACACAGCAACTTCTTCAAGAGAAAGAGATGAACTAGGGCAAGAACTTTGTCTCCGGTCACAATTTACTTGAACAGAGTTTGCTCAATGCTTGTGCAACTTGTGAACTCTTTGACGGCCCTTAAAAAAATCCTTTTATATGTCTAGGGTTGGGAGAAAAGAAGGCTCAAAGATACATCTACGGATCCCAAGAAAAATAGATCAGAAATTCTGTTTTTGTAAACCTAAACAAATCAAAGCTGTCAAGCATCTGTCGAGACAGCTGTCGAGCCACGAGGCTGAAACAGCTTCTTAAACCTCGACACATGCTAGCTGTCGAGCTTTAGTAACTCTGCACTTTCAGCTTGTTTTCTTGGACAGACTTAAAGGCTTCAACACTTGATCTTGAAACATGGTTTCTTGAAGTATTTAAACACATCCTAAATCTATCCAAATATAAGTAAAGTGCGTTTTGTCAAAGGATAAGCCAATTATATAAAATAGTGACATATATTCCAACCAAGTGAATCACATATGTCCTAACACAAGTAAAGGAATCCCAGTACCTTATACCAACCTACAGTTGAACTCTTATCCCAATACCTAATTGGACTTGTTCTGTAGTGACAGTCTCTCATTTTAATGCACGGCTATACGTGACTAACAAATTCGATGTGCGGATCCCAGTACGTGGCATACTCACCAACTTGAGAAAGATGTTGGCTGCAAAATTCTTTAGTTCATCACACAATGAAGATCAAGAAGCTTCTTGGTCATAAAACCCTATAGTGTACAAACACAACAGCTTCTTCAAGAGAAAGATGAACTAGGGCAAATTCTGTCTCTAGTCACAATTTGCATTAACACAATTTTGCTTCACACTCGCGTAACCTTTAACGGCCCTTAAAATTATTCTTATATATGTTTAGAATTGTGCGAAAAGAAAGTCTAAACATGTACCTACGAATGGGATGCAAAACAGAACTGGAAATTTGTTTTTCATAAATCTCGACAAATAGCTTATCTATCGAGCTTGCTGTCAAGCATTGAGTTTCAGCAGCTTTTAAACCTTGATAGATACTAGCTGTCAAGCTTTAAAATCTAGCACTTTTTCACTTGTTTCTTGGACAGATTTGCATGGCTTTAACACTTGAACTTGAAACCTTGTTCCTTGAAGTATTAAGCACATCCTAGATCTACCCAATTACAAGTTAAGTGCGTTTTGTCAAAGGATTAGCCAATTACACAAAATATTGACATATGTTCCTAACATGATTCACAAATGTCCTAACAGAAAATACAGTAACTTAGGATAAAAACCATACTTTATGAGTTTGACAAATCAACTTCAATTTACTCAAAATGGAGAGAGGAGAAGATTGATGTGAGATCTCAAATGGATTAGATTTGAGGATTTTCTGGTAGGAGGATAGCTATGACCTAGGCAAGAGTAGGGGAGATTTGTGTTTCTAGTGAGAGGAGAGGTAGAGAGAGATGGATTTGAATTCCACGATGAGGAGAGTGAAGGAGATTAGCGAGAGGGAGAAAGGAGAGTGAGAATAGATTCTTTTGTTTATGGGTTTAAGTTGCAGTCGAACTCAATATATTTAACATTGAGTTCCACTTTTTTTTCTTAAAAAAAAATTGCTAAGAACTTGATATTCATATTATGAATATCAAGTTCTACTTTACACAAAACTTGATATTCCAAATATTAAGTTCCATGTGGCTTTTTATTTATTTATTTATTGAGAAAAGCCATATCTACCATTGTGGCAAAAAATGCATGAAACTCGATATTTTGATTATCGAGTTCTATGTGGAACTCAATTTTCATAATATCGAGTTCCAAAAGGGTGGTATTTTGCTACTTAGTTTGCAAACAATGGTGTTTGACTATATAGTTTTCTCTTAAAGTGGTATTTAGCCATTTTGCCCTAAAATAAAGAAAAAATTGTTTTAAACATTTTCATTTTTCAAGATTTAATTTCCTTTAGCAAGGCTTCTGCATTATAAAAATAAAAATAAACCACGAAAAACACTTTAAATCATCATTGACTTTTATTTTTAACATTGTGGCTCATATCGATATTCTACTAAATAATAGTAAAAAACTACAAAGGAACCTATGTATTATGAGCTCTAAAACATAATATAAAAAAACAACTAATCTCATCAAAAATCAATTAGAAGGTTTCTTTCTTTTTCTTTTTTTAGTTCTAAAACAAAATGCATTTATGGCTTTTCCACACAAAACACCCAAAGACCTGAAACAATCATAGCCTTTATGAAACCCATAATATCTAACCTTGACATCAAAACCATAATCAATCATCACACAATTAAAAAAAAAAAAAAAACCCTCTCTTCCTTGGTTATAGCCAACTCATACAGGTTAAAACTTAATGGGATGACAAAGTTAGAGCTAGCTAGGTATCATTGAAATGTTGAAGATAAACAAAATCATTCTTGGTCGAGATGTATTTGAGATGAGATGGTATGAAGGGTTGTGGGCTATATAGAAAGGAAAGATGTGTAAGAGATTTATCTTGAAACATTGAACCAAAGAAAACAAAGAGTGTTACAAAGAATCCTTATTCTCTAATAGGAAAATTCTTGAAACATTGAACCAAAGAAACAGAAAGTCCATATTTTTTTGTTCTTATCATGGCTTCAGAGTATTTCGATTCTCTTTAAAAAGTGCACTACATGGTAGAACCTTATGCTCTTTCGCACGAGTTATATCCTTTTATATATATTAATTGATTTTAATTAGTAATTTAAACATTCCTACCTTTTTTTTTTTCAATTTACATATTTATTTTATGAAATTTTAAACATACTTTTATATTTATTTATATTTTTATTTAATCATGTGGTCCGACTGATGGCCTACTGGTTGAACCATTGACCTAATGACCCAACTCTTAGACTAAGTTAACGTTTGGTAAGGGTTTAATAACTAGTCACATACTACCCACATTGCCTTGATTTTCTCACATTCCCAATAGTGTGTATGCTGTGATTTTCTATACTTTCTAAGAGTGTCCTTTGTTACTTTCTTTCATGGTAGGTTGACTTTATCCTTTATTTACAGTTTCCCTATAAAATGTTTTCCTAACATTTTACGCATTTTACTATGTTTGTTTTATTATAAAATTTTGTCAATCCTTAAAATGTTTTCTATTGACCATAAAATCATTTGAAAATGTTTCACAAACAAAAACTTGGTAAAGCATTTAACAAAAAACGCATAGTTGTTCTCCCCTTCCCCCTCCCATTTGATGGTTAGGTCATCGGTCTGGTGTCAAGTGGCCAAAGCCGCCGGTCCGATGGTCACTAGGAGGCATTGATTTTGGTGCTTTGAAAAGTTTTATATCATACCAGACTCATAAAATTTTCTTATTAAAAATTTTTTCAAATGAAATTTTTTTTAAGTAAAAGCATATTATAGTTGATATTTTTTTTTTTAATTTTAACAAATATGAGTTAGATCTTAGCCCTCTATTAATTTTAGAACTCCAATTCTCATTAAGGAAAAAAAAAAAAAAAAAAAAGATCTTTTGGATTTTTTGATACCAAATATGACTTGGATTTAGCCCTGTGTTGATTTTAGAATTTCTAAAATATTTAAAATGATCATTTTTCCATTTATTTTAATTTTATTTAAAAATTGAGATTCTTTATTTTAATTTTATTTAGCCCTATGTTAATTTTATTTTAATTCAACCTTAGCTAATTCTAGAGCTGTAAACAAGTTGAGTTGACCCAAGTTTTAAAGGTTCAAGCTTTTTCCTTCATTTTTATTTCGATGAAGAGGCAAACCTGAGCTCATCACTAAACAAGATTACATGTTCAAAATTGGTTCATTTACTTGTTAAATTAGCTCAAGCTTATTCATGATACTTGATTAACTATTATCCTTTTCCCATGTATAGTACAACCATGACTAAAATTATTTAATCATTCACAAATCAATCAATTTTTACTACTGTTGGATTGTTTATATTGTTAATAAACTACAATAGTAATTTGATATCATATGAAATCTATTTACAAATTTACACAATTGACTCTCAAGTCTATATTAGACAAGTATCCATGAAAAAAATATACTATAATATCATCATATATAGTTAAATTAAGCCTTATATTAACTAGCTTGTTCACAAACACATAATTTTGTTTGAGTTTGGTTTGTTTAATAATTGAATCTAAACTTGAGCTTGAGTTTGACTTATTTTCTAAACAAATCTATATATATCTAAAAGTTGACGTGTAGCATTTATTATTGCTACGCTTCAGTTAAGCCACATCAGCATCCACGTCATTATCTTTTTTCTTTCCAATTTTCCTATAATTGTTTTTAAAATTTTTTTTTTTTAATATTTACACTTTTTCAACCTTTCTCCCTTCCTTACTTTTTCATCTCCCCACTACTTCTCCAACCTTTCTCCCTCCCTTACCTTTTTATCTCTCTACTACCCTCTACATTAATATCATTCTTCCTCTTTCCCTTCATATTCCACTATTTTTGTCTTTTTATTCACACCCTCTACTATAAATTTGTCACTATCTCTTCCATTTTATGCATTGTTTTCCCTCACAATAAAGAGGTTCTCTCTCTCTCTCTCTCACATAATTTTTTGTTAGATTTTATTTATTTATTTTTCTTTCATCTCTACTTTAGGTTGATAATTTTTTATATTCTTTAAAACTCTACTTTGGGTTAATGCAATTTATTTTAGTTTTTTAAATTGTATCTAAAAATTGAAGCATAACATTTATTGTTGCTATACTCCAATTGAGCCACATCAGCGTCCACGTAATTATTTTTTTCTTTCCAATTTTCCAATAATTGTTTTTAACATTTATTTTTTTAATATTTACGTTTTTTCAACATTTCTCTCTTCCTTACCTTTTCATCTCCTCACTACTTCTCCAACCTTTCCCCCTTCCTTACTTTTTCATCTCCCCACTATCCTCTACATTAATATCATTCTTCCTCTTTCCCTTCATCTTTCTCTATTTTTGTCTCTTCTTATTCACATCCTCTACTATAAATTTGTCACTATCTCTTCCATTTTATGCATAGTTTTACCTCACAATAAAAAGGTTCTCTCTCTCTCTCTCTCTCTCTCTCTCTCTCTCTCTCTCTCAATTTTTTGTTGGATTTTTATTTTTATTTTTCTTGCATCTCTGCTTTAAGTTGATAAATTTTTATATTCTTTAAAACTCTATTTTGGGTTAATGCTATTTAGTTTTGTTTTTTAAATTGTTTTTGTTGTTGTTGTTGTTGTTGTTGTTGTTGTTTTTTTTTTTTTTTTTTTTTTTTTTTTTTTTTTTTTTTTTATTGTTAAACGTTATCCTATTGCGTTATAAAGAATTAAATATAGCATATAAAAATATAATATTATTCTATTAAATAGCATAGTTTGGATAATTTGGTACTTATTCTATTATATAGCATGATTTTTATAGTGCTTAATTTAGATGTTAAACTATGAGAATTTACTAATTTTTGTTTTTTTTTTATTCTTTTGTGGTGGACAAAGTACTCTTAATAGTTGTATTAGAAGTACTCTATAATGTCATTTATTTAGAGAAAAGCAAAAGGTAGCCAATCAAAAATAATCGGATGAATGACAAATTTTAGCTTTTGCAATTTTATTTTAATTATTATTATTATTTTATAACAATGCATATATAGAAATTTTAATTCTTAGATTTTGCTAATAATTGTTTATCTGATAATATGTAATTGGGTGGACAAAATAACAATTTCTGCAAAGAAAATAACTTTAATAGATTATCAATAGCAAATTGTTTTCCTAATTGGTCCAATTAATCATTGTTAAGTTTTATTAATTTTTTTTGTTACGTTTTTCAGTATTTTGGATTGTAGGTAGAACAAATAAGGTTTGAAAAAGTTTGTTTAAAAATAAAAGAATAATTTCCAAATTTTATGTTCTTTTTAATGATTCACAAAATGTTATAAATAATTTTTATTAAAAAATGAATATTTCTGTTAACTTGCCTTTTGAATTCTTGAGAAAATTGTATTGTTTTCATTTTGGCATAACAAAATTTATATTTATGATTTATGATTGTTCCTATATTATATTTATGAGTGTTCCTATAATAAATAAAAATATGATTACGAAATACATTACTCTTTATTACATTAGTTTAAATTGTTAAAAAAATAATTATCACGCGCGACGCATAGGTTCGCGGCTAGTGAACATAAATAAATGTTTTATCAAGTCGAGCTGAGCTATTCATAAAAATCTTGGTTTATTTTGAGCCCAAACTAGTTCCATAGAATTGATCCCATTGCCAGCTTTGATTATCTCGCATAGGGTTGTCAAGTTAAACTTTCACTAGTTTACTACTTACTAGTTAGTAGTCCACTTACGGTTGATTTGTCAAAGGACCCTACCAACATATTTCCCACAAGATTGTGATTGCAATGTTATATGTTCAATTTTATGGGAACATGCTGTCAAGAGAAACTAAGTTGAAATAGACTTTAGAGACATTGAACTAGTGGGAGGTAATGAAAATAATGGACCATTGCACATCACACTCTTTCTTTTTCTTCATTTTACTTCTTTGTATGGACTACTAATTACTACCAGCTACCAAGTTCAAAGTTAGTGATTTTTTTTTTTTTTTTTTTTGGTAATTGGGATAAAACATAAAGAAACTACAAGAGCAAAAGATCAGCAGGACAACGCCTACTTACAAATAAACCAGACAGATCATGGTTAAGAGCAGGATGTAATTCCACAGGAGGATAAACAAGAATGCAAAAATCTTCATTTTGTTTCACACCTTTTCTTGCAAGGTAATCAGCGCATCTATTAGATTCACGGTAGCAGTGGTTGAATCGAATGCGAGGGATTTGAGATGCTAGCTGCTTGCAATCATCCAGAAAGGGGGAAAGGATGGGATTTGTCTAACTGGGGTTTTTGAGGACATCTATTATGGCTTTTGCATCCAGCTCTACTTCAACAGATTGGAAGTTCTTGTTCACACAGATGGTAAGTCCATCCCTTAAAGCCCATAACTCTGCTTCAAAGCTCGAAGTAACACCAATCCTCCTTGAAAAGGCTACCTCCCAATTACCGGTCTCATCTCTAATCACACCTCCTCCACCAGCTAGACCCGGGTTGCCTAAAGAGGACCCATCCATGTTTAGCTTCCTCCAGCCACTTCTTGGCCTCTCCCATCTAATATTCTTCATTGTGAAACTGTTGGCTTTCTTCCAATCTACAGCACACCAGTGGAAATCACTTGCTTGACTAATAATATAGGTAGCCAAATTTGGGTTGGAACTTCTATTCTGGAAAACTAGACTGTTTCTTTGCTTCCATAGCATCCAAATGGCAAAGAGGAACACTATATTCCAAGGGAGGTTGCTGTGACAATTAGGATGCTTATTCCTTGCATTTACGGTCAGCCATGTGTGAAGATCACAAGTAAAAAATCTCCTCCATGTGTGAAGATCACAAGTAAAAAATCTCCTATCCATTTCAGAGATACCAAGCTACTTCCAAAGCTCTTTGCTACCCCAGCAGTCCCAAAGCAAATGAATAATAGTTTCTGGGTCGTCTCTGCACCGAGGGCAAGAAGGGTCAGAACTGATTCCTCTTCAAACTAGGCAATCTTTGACACCAACATTGTTGTGAAAACATTTCCAAACAAAGAATTGAATCTTTGGAAGAATTTTTACTTTCCAAATCCAATGCCCCTCGAAATCATGGTTAGCACTTCCTGTAGTTGCCAAATTATACGCGCTTTTTAGATCAAAATTCCGATGGGAATTTGCTGCCCACGACAATCTATCCTCACTCCTAGCAGCTATAGCATAGGGAGTAGCTTGAATTTCCATCTTTATATTCAAGGGAAGATCAAAAGATAATTTCAACCAATTCCAACCATCCGCCGAAACCACTTCCTTAACTTCCATGTTACTTTCGCCCCTGTTTAGAGGGCCCTGCACTAAATTTCTAATAGGCCCTTGAGAAGGCCAATTATCCAGCCAAAACCTGTGCTTGTTGTCTCTCCTAATGACCCATTTTGTTCCAGCAGTAAAAACATCCTTACCTTTTCTCATGCCTTTCCATACTTGGGAACAAGGAAGATTATCACTGATGGCCGAGCTTATTCTCCGACGAGTGTAGTACTTGTTCCTAAGAACTCTGGCCCAAAGAGTTTCTTTTTCTGAGTGAAGTCTTCAATTAAGCTTTGCCAGCAAGGAAGTGTTCCTTCCTTTTGCTGACTATAACCCTAAGCCGCCCTTCTGCCTAGTCCTTGTCACCTTATGCCAACCCACCCACTACATCTTTTTTGAGTTGTCCGTAGAGCCCTGCAAAAATTTTTTGTTGATCCTATCTATACCATCCAGCACATTGCTTGGGAGATAAGCACACTGCATGGTGTAGTTGGGAATGGTAGACAAAGAAGATTGGATAAGAACTATTCTGCCCGCCATAGACAAGAGATTAGCCTTCCACCCTGAAAGCTTTTGCTTCATTCTGTCCAAAATAAAATCAAAATCATGATTTGACTGTCCCCGATGCTTGATAGGAATTCCCAAATATTTCCCAATAGAAGAAGTCGACTTGAACCCGAGAAGACTACACATATCCTCCCTGCTCTTCGTAGCAACATTTAGCCAAAAAAACACCCTTGACTTGGACTGACTAATACTCTGACCAGATTTTTCATAGAAGATGTCAAGCACCTCCCGGATGGCAGTGCAGTTTGCTTGATTAGCTTTAGCAAAAAGCACCAAGTCGTCTGCAAAGAAAAGATGAGAGAAGCTCATACCACTTCTGGAAGCTTTAACTGGATTCCACAATTTCTCATTGCATTTCTTCTCAATAAGCTAACCCAGGTGTTCCATACACAAAATGAATAAGTAGGGAGACAGTGGGTCTCCTTGTCTGATACCTCTAAAGGGGTTAATAGGGTCCAACATACCTCCATTGAAAAAATAGAGGTTGAGACTATTAAAACACTACTCATGATGATCTCTACCATATCCAAAGGGAACTTGGAGCTAAGGAGCCTCTCCCTAATGAAGCCCCACTCTAGCTTGTCATAAGCTTTTTCGAGATCGATCTTTATAGCCATGAATCCCTCCTTGCCTTTGGCGTTACTAATGGAGTGAATAATTTCTTGGACGATAATCGCATTATCAATACCGTTTCTTCCTGGCACAAAAGCAGTTTGAAGAGGGGAAACGAGCTTATCCAATAATGGTCTAATCTGAGCCACTAAAACCTTCGTGATGACTTTATAGACAGTGTTACATAAGTTGATAGGGCGGTAGTTACCTAGAGTTTCAGGGCCTTGGATCTTAGGAATAAGAGCAATAAGGGTTCTATTGAGATAATTTGGGATTTTTTTCCTTGCGAAAATTTCCTTAATTTCCTCGACCAAGGATTTCCCAACCATACCCCAGAAGTGTTGATAAAAAGCTGCATGAAGCCCATCAGGCCCAGGTGTTTTAAAATGCTTCATCGACCAAAGAGCTGCTTTTATTTCCTCCTCCATGACCTCAATACTAAGGGATTCACCTTCATACTCTGTAAGAAAAACCTACCCCTGAGACAAAACCGGGGGGTTTCTCTCTGATAAGGCCAAGGAAGTGCAGAAAAGGCTCTCAAAACCCCCTCTAATATGCTGCATAATATCTCTATCCTCATGAAGCTACTCCCCTACACTGTTCTTAATAGTTGAAATTCGGTTTCTGCTTTTTTTGACCAGAGTGGACATATGATAGAAGGAGGTGTTCCTATCTCCCAGAATCATCCAGTTCACTCTTAATTTAAGAGCTCAAATGTCTCTTTCCTGATCTAAAATAGTTTCTAGCTCTCTGTGAAGCTGCTTCTCTAACTCCAAAAGATTAGATGAAGGTCTTGAAGAAATAGCCTTCGAATACCACTGAGACGGGCCATAATCCTCCTTTTCTTACTAAAAACATTCCCAAAATGCTCCTTATTCCATTGCTTCACTTTAGTTACAAAGTTATTTGTGGCTCCTTGAAAGGCTCGGTCCTGGTTCCAGGCAGACGGTATGACTACAGGAAAAGACGGATCAGACAACTAGCAACTTTGGAACCTAAAAGGCCTAGGAAGTTGAAACTGGTTATGAGGAGCGGTTTCCAGAAGCACAGGGCAGTGATCAAAATGACAACGAGTGAGGTGGGTGACTCTTGCCTCCGAAAACTTCAAGTACCAACCAAGATTCACAAAAAATCTATCAATTCTTTCCTGGATTAGAGCCGACAATTCTCTTCCATTAGACCAGGTGAACCTCGACCCCGAGAACCCTAAATCAACCATATTGCATTTATCAAGGCATTCTTTGAATTGAATTGATCTGTTAACACTAACAGCTTTACCACCAAATTTATCATCATCCACCAAAGGTTCATTAAAATCCCTAGCAATAACCCAAGCCATACCATGCAGCTCAGCCAAAGTAGAGAGGTTATTCCACAGAATGGACCTTTCTTCAAACCTAGGACTAGCATACACAGCAGAAAAAAGCCAAGAAAAATCAGAGGCACATACCTTAACAGTGACATGAATTTCTTGCTCCGTCTTCGAAATCAATGACACATCCACCCTATCTGAATTCCACAGCAACCACAACTCCCTAGCATAGCCAATGGTATCAAAATGAATTGCCCTATCAAATGGCAATCTATTAGTAATCTCTTTTGCTCGATCACCGCTTATTTTAGTTTCCATTATCACCAGAATCGCAGGATTGTGGTTGTTAACAAGATCACCAACATAATTCTAAAAATTGGGTTTCAGAGAACCCCTACTATTCCATATAATAAAATTCATAACTAACAAGATGAATTGGGACAGGACATAAATCAAATCACTAAGGTAGCTTCACCCCGTCCATAAAAAACCATCCTATCTTCCTCCATCACTTCCTTATCTTGTCTCTCCCTAGCAGAAAGACCATCACACTTAGACAGACCATCACCTTCAGCTCCACTACAAATAGCTGAATGATCTCCAACTTGGATAGAAGCACCAACAGATTCAGCTGGACCCCTATCACCCTTCTCACTTATTATATCTTCCATGGGATCGGGGTCGGAAGACTTATGGACATTGGCTCCCAATTTTTTGAATACTCCTTCATCAAGCTCAAAAGGGCAACATGAGCTCACCCCCATGGAATTGGATTGATTTGCATTGACGGAGCCACCCGAGCCAAAGGGCTCAATCTCGCACTCTTTTCTACCCACTGAAGGTTGCCGCTCCATGATTCTTTGCGCTCTGAACAGAACCACTTCCGTGACCACAGCTGCTTCAATTTTTTCACTGCACTCACCACTTCCGAAACTACCACAGCAGGACCTTCCAATCTGATCACCCATCTCGGCTTTAAGCAGACTATTAGACTGGGACACCGAACTGACCTTGATCTGATTTCCATGACTAGCACCTTCCACAGAGAGCAAGGAACCTTGGAGAGTATTAGAGTGAAAAGGAGATAAAGGTTGGTGAACTTTCTGTGCGGCATTGACAGTGGTTTTTTGGGGTTGCCCTGTCTTTGGGAAGGACCTTTTTACCTTTAGCAACCTGTTTCGGGCTTAACAATTTTGGGCTGAAACTTGACAAACTCAAATTCGCAGAGTTAAGGCCTATGTTAAAAGGGCTCGCTTCTTGTTGATTTAAAATGTCAGCTTTATCCCCTTGAGGCCCAACACTAGTATGAGCCATGATATTTTTCCTTTTGTTTTCATTCACACGCTCCTTACTGTTCTCAAGAGGTCCTTGTCCTTTCCCAAGGTAACGACTCGTACCAGGAATGTTGTTGTCCCTGCTGGTTGTAAGGTTGAATTTAATCAACCATGTGTTGGCTTTATTCCGTGAAAAATTTGCTTGTAATACAGCACTTAGAAACCTTGTATTTAGATGGGAATCATGTAAGGGTAGTGTGTGAGAGAGTGTGAAGAAATGCTCAAGACAGTGCAGTGAAGCAGAGATTCGCGGCTAGGACTCGCGGGTGGCTCGCGGCTTGCAAGTTGCCAAAAGTTGCTCACGTGCAGAGCATGCAGGGGAGCTGAACAGTCATGCCACCTAGAGCACTACAGGACAAAAATCCAGACTGGCCATTAAGTTAGCTCGCGGCTTGAACTCGCGACTCAGTCAAGTCGCGAGGTCAAGTTGCCAGCCAGCCCTGTTTTTGGAAAAACTGACTCTTTGCATTCCATTCTCACACCAGTATAAATACCCCTCATTCCTACAAAATATGTGTGGCCATTCAGAAAGAAAAACCCTAAGAGAGGTTTCTTTAAAACACCCACCCAATTAGAGAGAGCTACTCATTCTTAGAGAGAAACCTTTGTAGTCTCTTCTCATTCCCTCTCTCATTGTCATACCTATTGAGAGGAGATTTCTATCCAAACACTACCCACACCAATTTAGAGTGTTGAGTGTTTTTGGAGCTTTGGGAAGCATTGGAAGATGCCAAGGATGGCGGATGCTACGGTCTAGTAGCGGAATCTGGTAAGCTAGAAAAGAAAAAGGTTCAGCGCAACCTCGTTGGAGCAAGAAGCTTGGAGGGCTTAGGTACATCGGGTAGATTAGGCTTGGAGGGTCTATTACTGTTTATGTATCTCAACTACATTTTCTAGTGGATTATTGACTGCTTGGAGGGCGGCGGAGAGGTTTTACGCCGAGGGCTTTGGTTTCCTCTTCGATAACACATCATGTGTTGTCCTTGTGTTTGCATCTCTCTTCCCTTTATCTTTGCCTTTTATTTTCTGCTGTGGATGTGATTTTAATTGGCATAGATTGTTTACCAATTCTATATTATAGCTTATGTTCATTTTCCGCACACTAGTTGTTTGACATAAAGCTTGAATTGGTTAATTTGTAAATTGGGGGTCTAAACGTTCAAGGGTGTTTATACACATATTTGAACTTTCAATTGGTATTAGAGCGGGTACACTTGTTGTGGTTTAGATACCTAAGTGTGATCCTTGACCCCTTGTGTTTATTTGCCATGGATTGTACTTTGTATGCCTCTTTGTATGATTTGGTTGGTGATGAATGTAACATGCCACATGTTTGTAAAAATGCCTCTATGAGTGTTAATCCTCATAAGTGTGATGACATGTTATTTGAATCTATGGGTGTTGTTGACAAACTCTTGAAGAAAAATACTAAGAAGTTTCAAAAGAATTTGAGCAAGTTATTTTGTGAAAAGGATGATTTGATTGCTAAGCTCAATGAATCCAACAAATTGGTTGAGAAATATAAAAAACTTGCTGAAATTTCTCTTGAAAAGCTAAAAGAGTTTGAATGTTTGAATTTGGACTTGGATGCTAAACTTGTTTTGTCTAACAAACTTGTTGATGATCTTAAATGTGAAAATGAATCTCTTAAGATACATGCCAAGTGTTTGATTGCTAAACCTATTGTTAAAAATGATGAAAATATTTGTTGCAATCATGTTGTGGTACCCGATTTTGTGCCTAGTGTGTGTTCTACCTTAAAGGACAAATCGGTGTACATTCCTCCACATAAAAGAAATCAAAAGGTGGAGAGAAAGGCTATTAAGTCAAAGCCTTCGTTTAGGTCTCAACCTAAGGTTTTGAATGGATCTAAGTTTGTTAGATTGGTCATATAAGACCTTAATGTCATAAGTTGAACAGGGAACAAAACCATGTTACTAGATCCCTTCCCAAAAAGTCTAGTAGACCTAAACACATTGTTTGTCACCATTGTGGTGCCTTTGGTCATCTAAGACCTCAATGCTCTAAGTTTCATGCTTTTAAAAGAATCAAAAGAAAAGAAAAACTTGAGCTTTTTGGAAGTTGTGCTAAAAAGAGTAAACCGGTTTTGAGTGAAAATAGCATGTTGTTAAAGAAAATGTTTAATGCTCTTAACTCCTTGACTATGTGCATCTCCGGTTTTCATTCTTCCAACCCTCGTCTCACTTCCTATGAGACACTCATTCCAAACAATCATTCCGTTTGGACGAGGAAGGGTTCCTATGGTTGAGCTTTTGCTCTTTTGGTCCTTGATTTAATTCTTTCAATCTTTGTAGGACTCTTCATGCATTAAATGTCATAACTTCATGCATTTTGTGCATCTTGCTTTTATTTGTATGCATTGTTTCGTTTTTTATCTTACTTTTATGTTTCTGTTTTGTGTGAGTAAAAATCCAAAACCACATAAAAAGTGAAAAATTCAAAAAGTTTGATCGTATTTGTTTGAGCACATATCTCATGTGAGTTTGGCCTTGTACCTTTGTACAAATGGCTTTGTGCATTTTCGAGCTTAGCTTGTTATTTTTGCACTTATAGCTTTGTGGGAAAAATCTTGACATCTCTGTGTGATTGTTGTAAATCGATCTTCAAGCTTGTCATGAATGATTAGTCAATAGTCATGTTGGTTTTGATACTTGCTTAGACTTGTGCTTATATCTCTTCCCACTCTTTTATTTTTATTGCTTAAAGAGCTCAATAAATGTAAATCTCAAAATGAAAAAAGATAATGAGCTGCAAAAACCGTCGCACATACTAGTATTTGACTAGGAAAAAGGGAAAGCGACTTGTATTGAAAATGTTTGTTGCCCAAAAGCCAAAGGCTTGTTCACCAAATTAAAATATCAAAAATTTCAGGCATCAATCTCAAAAATGAGATGTATTGCTCAAAATGAGTTGTATTGATTCAAAATGATCAAATGATATGAATTGTAAGAAGCCAAATGAAAAGCTTAAATCTTATGTAATCATTTTCTTGTGAGAGGTCATATATGTTCATTTCTATAATTGAGATAGACCACTTGACTTAGTACTAGTTGTGTATGACTTGATTGAATTGATCATTGAAACTTCACTCTAGACTAAGGACTATTCCACATTTGATACACACACACATCACACATGCCTAATGTTCAATGAATGTCTTATTCATTTGTTAGATTGTACTTGTCTAAATGTGATGTGTGTGTGCTCAATCATATATGGTTCAATCCAAAAAGATTTTTGATCATTTTATATGTTTTTGGAAGTGATTTTTATCACTCTTTGTGTTCATGTTTAGTGTTTACTTTGTTTTTCATTGTTTAACCATGTTCTGTATTGAAAAACAGGTGTCAGAGTTTTTCGCGGCTCAGCTGGCGACTCGCTAGTCGCGAAACCCCAGTCGCGAGTTCATCCAGAAGCTTTTGGCGACTCACTCGCAACTCGTGAAAATTTTCGCGACTGAACCTCGCGACTCGTCCAATCGCGAAACGCCCAGAAACAACTTTTTAAAGGGCTTTTTTGTGGGAAACTTGTTTTAAACCTCTCCCATCCTCTCTAAAACCCCTCTTTCAATATTTTTACATCAAAACCCAACCAATTTGAATGATTTTTCATTCCATTAACATTTCTAAGTTATTTATAAACTCTTTTCATTAATTTTGATCCTTAGATTATGTTTTGGAGAGTTTTGTGCTCTTGGTTGGAATTTTTATCATAGGGGTTGGGAAAACTTAATTTTTGTCAAATTTCTTTATGGGTTTGGTTTCTTTTGCTGATTTGCATTGGATGTTGGCCCCTTGTGGCAGATAGAACATGTATTAAGGGTGGATTTCATGATGTTCATGCATTGTTTCACATTATTGTTCATAGTGTGCATGCTAGGTGTTTGATAAAATGCCTCTTAGACATTTTCTCGCTTGTTTGGACTCCGATGAGTACCAAACTTTGGGGTTCCTCATGTTTCCTCATTAGGAACATGTTTGGTTCATTGATTGTGTATTTAACACACCTTGCCCCACATGTGCATTTTTCATGCATTGGTCATACATTGCACTTAGCCACCTCTTGCACACACCTTAGCTACCCTTGTCATGCATTAGTCTTGACCTTGCTTCTTCATCCTAGCTTGTCATGTCTACCTTATGCTCTGTAGCATGTTACTTTGTCTTAGGTTTGAGCTTCATTTTCTCATTCATCTTGCACCCCTCATGCATCATTATCATTGTTCGTTCATTCATCTCTTGCCCTCTTTTCTCCTTGACCCTTTGTCTATTCCTGACAAAAAGGAGGAGAGTATACTCTAGAAAGTATACCGGAGTGTTTTGTCATTTCTATATGACTCTTGTTATGACTCTTGTGCACATCCTTAGGGGGAGAAATTCTATTTCCCGTGCACATTTGTAGGGGGGGAGATTTTCCATAGTGGAGATGCATATACCAAGGGAGAGAAGACATTGTGTTAACTAGAAAACTTTGTTCTGTTTGTTTTCTTGTTGGCTTTATGGTGCTTTGAGTTATGCTTTGTTGTTCTCATTGCATCATGTTTGTGCTTTGGACATGCATATATCCCTATGCTATTGTGCTTCTTTGAATGTATGTTCGGATGATCATTTGCTTTGCTATGTGATCATTGTAGTCATTTCTATATGACTGTTTTGGTATATGATCAAGTTGCTCACATGTTTCACATCATGTTTACTTGATCGCAATTTACTTATTACATTATACTTGTCCTTTTATTACTTGCTTTACCTTGAGGGTCTAATGTATTTTGTACAAGTGTTTCAGGTTACAAGTATATATGTTCCTAGTGCATCACAGCTTCTCATCATTTTGAAGGGGAGAAACTTTAAGCACTTTTAGTTTATATTGTTTAAGTTTTTATTCAATATAATGTGCTTTGTACCCATGTTTCTTTTGTAAGCTTTTAGGGTTTGATATCATTTTATGTAGGCTTTATGGTCTCTACCATGCTTTACGCAGCCTTTTATACTTTGTCAAATCAGTACTGTTAACTAAATGTCATGCATTTTCTTGTTAAGTACTGTCACTTTTGTGCCCTCGTAGGATTGTTCCTAGATGCATATACTTAGTGTATTATGCATTAGTTGAGTATTGGGCATACAAGTAACTTGCATTGTTCTTGTTAGCTTGTATGTTCAAGTGTTCATTCCAAGTGTGAATGAGTATTGTGGTCACTACCTTGTAGTGATTGCTTGTTTGATCAAGCCATGGTTTGTTTCTTAACTCCATCTTTGTTTGATCACATCATGCCTGCTTCATATGCATTTCATGCTTTTCTGCATACAATAATCATGTTGTATTGTTGTGTTTGAGGAGATTCATGTCCATATGATTCAGGAGCTTCACAGCTTCTAGATTTAGGTGTGAGTGAGTTTTGCCATTGTTCCCAAACTCACGTTTATGTCTAGAGTCTGTTTTAGGGTGTTTTGTCACGGAATAGCCAAAGGGGGAGATTGTAAGGTTGAATTTAATCAACCATGTGTTGGCTTTATTCCATGAAAATTTTTCTTGTAATACAGCACTTAGAAACCTTGTATTTAGGTGGGAATCATGTAAGGGTAATGTGTGAGAGAGTGTAAAGAAATGCTCAAGACAATGCAGTAAAGCAGAGATTCGTGGCTAGGACTCACGGATGGCTCGCGGCTTGCAAGCCGCCAAAAGTTGCTCACGCGCAGAGCATGCAGGGGAGCTGAACAGTCATGCCACCTGGAGCACTACAGGACAAAAATCCAGACTAGCCATTAAGTTAGCTCGCAGCTTGAACTCGCGACTCAGTCAAGTCGCGAGGTCAAGTCGCCAGCCAGCCCTGTTTTTGGAAAAACTGACTCTTCGCATTCCATTCTCACACCAGTATAAATACCCCTCATTCCCACAAAATATGTGTGGTCATTTAGAAATAAAAACCCTAAGAGAGGTTTCTTTAAAACACCCACCCAATTAGAGAGAGCTACTTATTCTTAGAGAGAAACCTTTGTAGTCTCTTCTCATTCCCTCTCTCATTGTCATACCTATTGAGAGGAGATTTCTATCCAAACACTACCCACACCAATTTAGAGTGTTGAGTGTTTTCGGAGTTTTGGGAAGCATTGGAAGATGCCAAGGATGGCAGATGCTACCGTCTAGTAGTGGAATCGGGTAAGCTAGAAAAGAAAAAGGTTCGGCGCAACCTCATTGGAGCAAGAAGCTTGAAGGGCTTAGGTACATCGGGTAGATTAGGCTTGGAGGGTCTATTGCTGTTCATGTATCCCAACTACATTTTCTAGTGGATTATTGACCGCTTGGAGGGCAGCAGAGAGGTTTTACGCCGAGGGCTTCGGTTTCATCTTCGATAACACATCGTGTGTTGTCCTTGTGTTTGCATCTCTCTTCCCTTTATCTTTGCCTTTTATTTTCTGTTGTGGATGTGATTTTAATTAGCATAGATTGTTTACCAATTCTATATTATAGCTTATGTTCATTTTCCGCACACTAGTTGTTTGACATAAAGCTTGAATTGGTTAATTTGTAAATTGGGGGTCTAAACGTTCAAGGGTGTTTATACATATATTTGAACTTTCACTGGTTTTGTACCCACTTCTTTTGCGTGTCACAACCATCCAAGGACCGTAGAGATTGTCCTTGCTCATACTAGCGCCTGATTGGTGGTCCTCGATTGACTCGGCAACATGCCTTTCGCATGGCCTATCTTGAGCCTTATCCAATTCCTCTGCTACCTCCCTAGCTGGTAGCTGAACTGGTCGGATAGCTTGAAGACAAACTTCCTTCTGATGCCCAATCCGGCCATAGGAAAAACACATTCTCTGAATTCCTTCATAGATAATAGGCTGTTCAAAATTCCCAATATGTAGTGTAGTGATCAAAGGCTGCTCCACATCAATATGCACACATATTTGAGCATAGCGACCCCGAGCTTCCATTGCAGTGTGAGTGTCAATCCTCAAGACCTTACCAATGGTGCTGCCAGTCTCCTTTAAGGCTTCCACATGGTAATATTCAATGGAAAGTTCATTGAGTCTTACCTAGACTGCTATAGACGAAACATCAGCAGAGTTTGATCTAAAATTTGGCACCCAAGGTCTTATAGCAAGGAAGTGCTCTCCGATAAACCAAGGGCCTTTATCTAGAACGAAATCATTGTCTTCCACCGCCAAAAATCTTACTGAGAAAAAGTCCTTACTTAGGTCCACATAATCAATTCTTCCCTTTAGTTTCCAAAGTGTAGCGATTTTTTGTTGTAGGAAATTTAATCCCACTGTTCTCTCATAAACCTTCACAATCAGCGCTCTAGACCACGGTGCCCTGATTTTTTGCTTCAAATCATCGAATATTCGCACTGCCACGAGTCCTTTCCTCAGGGAGGAAGTATCTGGTTCAATCTCAGGGGATGCTTCCATCTGATCCAAAAGATCAAAAGCTTGTCGATATGCCCCTGGTATCTCTCCCACAAGTTTATCCTTAAAGGACGTTTGGTGACTAATATTGCCCTTCCCCCATGGATTGATATATCACGTAGTAACCTTAATGTCGTGATTGACACTGTGAGAAGCCTAATAGCAATTGGGAAAACACGTTGAGAAAACTACTTCATAAATAAATAATTAAAACTACTTCTCAAAAAAAAAAAATAATTACATTATACTAATATCATAAATTTCATCAATGATTATCAAAATCCCTTAATCTTCTATTGCAGTAACAAGTTCTACTTCAGAAAAGTTTACTACTGAAAGGGCTACCTATGAGTTCCCTACGATGATTTGTAAAGGATATATATAGTACACAAAATAAAATGAAACTACATGGAAGAAGAAAAATTATTTCTTGCAGGTGAAAGTTTACACAGACATAGTAGCTGGACATGGAGGAATAGATACTTCAGTAATTCCTTCTAAGATCAAGACTACACTTTTTGAATGTTCAAATAGGGTGTAAAACACCAATGAACGTTTAGACCCCCAATTTACAAATTACCAACACAAACTTATAAACAAACAATATACGTGCGGAATATGAATATAAGCTAAAACAGAATTCATAAAACAATCTAAACCAAAATTAATCACAACCATAGCAGTAATTAGAAGGCAAAAACTAAGGGAAGAGAGATGCAACCACAAAGACAACATGGAGATGTGTTATCGAAGAGGAAACCGAAGTCCTCGACGAAAAACATTTCCACTGCCCTCCAAGCGGTCAATAATCCACTAGAGAATAAAGTTAGGATACATGAATAGCAGAAGACCCTCCAAGCCTAATCTACCCAGTGCACCTAAGCCCTCCAAGGTTCGGCGTAGCTTCTTGCTCCAACAGGGTTACGCCGAACCTTGTCTTCTCTAGCTTATCGGATCCCACAATTGCCTATTGCATCAATCAAAATGAATTGGTCCCTTCCGAACTACTTCCCAAGTACCAAAATACCTTCTCACAGATATGGGTATGGTGAGATAAGGATTTGGCTAATGTACCTCAAGGATGTATCAATAGAAAGGGTGAGAGTAAAGGAATTTGGAGAATCAAAGGATTAAGATTGTGGATAAGTCAATCTTGTTTTTTTTTTTTAGGGTTTCTCTCTCAAAATTGTCTCTGGAAAAGCACTGTAAATACCAAGAGTTATAAAAGCTATAAACACATAAACTTATAAACACATAAACTATAAAACAAGACAAGCCAAAAGTATGTGTGTATGTATCAGTGTTCTCCTTTTGAGCTTACACAACTCCCCTTTTCAATATGCACACTTCCCATTCTTGTGTTGCTCTCCCCCTTACTGTATGCTATCTCTCCCCCTTTTTGGCACGAATAGCTAAAGGTTGTCCTCTAGCTTTTGTTGAATAGCATCTAACTGTGTCTCAATGGCTGTGAGACGCATTTGAACTTGGTTGTTGGTGGAGTAGAGAACCTTTTCAAATCTGGAAATATGCTGATACAAACCCTCAATCAAAGTGCTTAACCTGTCAGCTTGAAAGCTAGGTTGTATAGGCTGAGTGCTAGTCATCTGCAACTCAGAAGTAATGGGAGAAGCAGTTTTTGTATGCACAGGTGTAGCTGAGCTGTGACCGGATGGAGTGGCATGAGGGAAAGATTCACTCTTAGGTGCTTTAGGCTTGAAGAGATATCATGGATAATGATTGAAAACATGCCATTATTTTGCCATCTGTTGGTGGACGAACACCTTCAAGAACCATGATCTTCATGAGAAGACTACAAAAAGGAAAACATGTTTGTGCTGCCGTTCAAGCTACTGTTTTCCCAATGGTCTGAAAAATGTGGGCCAAATGTCAATCGAAACTATGGTGATGAGATCACATAGGAATTGTGCTCGTCCAAGGTTGATGAAGCCGGTGTTAAACAGTGGGTAGAGGTTGAAGAATATGATCAAAGTGAGAGTCTTCAATTTAGGTGCAAACTTTGTAATGCCTATGGATGTGCCTTTGCTCGAAAACTCATGATTAGGCCCAAGAATTTAAAGAATGTCTTGTACCTGAGGAAGTCTATCGTCATATGGAGTGAGGTCTACATTGGCCGGTCTATTGATTCGAAGAGCCTTTGCAATGTAGTCTGGATTGATGCTGAACTCCTTTCCTTGTACCCAACACTTCAACTTAACTTCGGTGTATCTAGCATTTGAATAGAACTCCTTAACCAATTCATCAATCGGATCCTTGAAGTTCCCGAACAGATCAACCCAATCTTTTGCTTCAAAGATCCTAGGAATAAATGTTGTTCCCAAGGTACCAAATTTTACAACCCTTTCTACCACAGTAGGAGCATTTTCAAAAATGCTTGAGAAAGTCTGTGAATCGAGGGGAGTCCTGAATCTCTCACTGTTTGAATCTTAAGAAGAACGTCGAGTCCGTTTTGAAACAGAGGATGATGGAACATCAATCATAGAGGAACGGCGAGACATCTGCAAAAGAACATACACATAGCAGAGAATCAAGTGAAAATCCACAGGACACAAACATAAACTTGATTAGATTCAAGTTAGTCCATGAAATAAGCACACATTGTTATTTAGAAAGACATATCACTCAATCATGGTAAATGAACCAAGTATGCAGTATTTAAGCATGTATTTAAGCATGAGCAACACTAGTGCATGTGGTGTGCAAATGTGATGAATGTGCAGGCACAGCTAAGCACAATGTAATCTATGAAATCCACAGAATCACAAGTAACTGTCTTTGAGACATTTACTATGAGCATGATATGCATAACACAGCATAATCATGATATACTACTAAAAAATGAGAAGCAATCATGAGAACATGTATATCAAGCATCATATTATCAATATCAACAAAACCCATTCAACAAACTCAACAAAATAAACCCAACCTATATTCGAGCATCACATTTTTCAAATCTCAACAACAACTCAAAAACCAAGGAATCAAAGGCTATAAATATGAAATACTTTAAGAAAAATAGAAAGCCTATACCTTTTCTTGATGTTTGAAGAAGAGATGATGATGAAAATGGTGGATTTTTTAGGAGAACACGGTGAGTTTGTGGACAAGACAATGAATAGTCAAAGTGAATGAGGGAAAATTAAAAAGTTTTTTTATTATTATTATTATTAAAAAAAAATGTCCTTAAAGCGCAAAACACGTGATTTTCGCGACTGAAATGAGTCTCGAACAAGTCGCCAAAAACCCCTGAGACAAAATTTGAAAATTTTGTCTAAGTGTTTTTCGTGACTAGAAGATCCACCTGCGAGGAAGTCGTGAAGGGAGTCGCGAAACTTTCTGAGTAAACCTCGTGACTGGAGCTTCCACTTGCGAACAAGTCGCCAAACTGAGTCGCGAGAAATCTAAAAACCCAGATTTTTGAAAAAAAAATTCTAAGTCTTTTTTGCGACTGGGACTTTGACCCGCCAGTGAGTCATGAAAACTTTCTGTGCAAGCTCGCAACTGGGGCATGCGACTGGCTTGACCCGCGTGACAAGTCACCAAAACAGGGTTGCACAGTTTTTTGAAAATTTTCAAAATAAAAAAGCTTTCCAAAAACAACTAAAACTCTCAAAAATCTTTTTGTGTTTGATCAACATATAATTAAGCATGTGCAACAGATTTAATCAAGTACAATCACACAAATGAATAAAGCATTCATTGAACATAGACATGTGTGATGTGTGTGGGTACCAATGATGGGATAGTCCTTAGTCTAATGTGAAATTTCAATGATCAATTCAATCAAGTCATACACAATTAGCACGAGGAAAAGTGACCAATCTCAATTATAGAAATATGCATATATGACCTCCCACATAAACTTGATTACATAATTTTGAAGCTTTTCATTTGGCTTTATACACATTATATCATTTGATCTTTTTGAATCAATACATCTTTTTTTGAGATCGATGCCTGAAATTTTTGATATTTCAATTTGATGAGAAAGTCTTTGGCTTTTTGGGCATCATACATTTTCATAAATGTCGCTTTCCCTTTTTCCTAGTCAAATACTAGTATGTGCGATAGCTTTTGCAGCTCATTATCTCTTTTCATTTTGAGATTTACATTTGTTAAGCTATATAAGCAAAATAAAAAAACTAAAATAAAAGAGTGGGAAGATATATAGGCACATGTATATGCAAGTTTTAAAATCAACAAAACCATTGACTAATCATTCATGAAAAGTTTGAAGATCTATTTACAACAGTCATATAGATGTCAAGAGTTTTCCCACAATCATATGAGTGCATAGAGAACAAGTTATGCTCGTAAATGTACAAAACCATTAGTACAAAGGTACAAGGCAAAACATGCTTGTGACAATACACAATAATGCCAATCAAACTTTTTGGATTTTCTACTTTTTATGTGTTTTTGGATTTTTGACAAAAAAAAAAAAAGTAAAGATTGATAATAAAAAAAACAATGTAAAAACATTCAAAGCAAATAGCAAACAAACAAACAAACAAAAATTTTCAACATATGCTGGAGAGATAACATAAATCACACGACCAATTAATGTCACAAAACATAGGAAGTATTAATGCATGGACATGTTGTAATGCTAATGCATGGACATGTTGTAATGCTTATGCATGTGTACCCTTCTTCATCCACATGACACTTGCGTTTGGGGTGATATCCCTAGAGGATTGGGTATGATCATTGTGACTTTCAAACCTTCTAGTGAAGCTTACCAAACAGGTGGTGAATGCATCAATCATCCTCATCGCATCCCTCACTCCGGGATCACCTTCTTGACCTTTTGATTGCTTAGCAGTCCAATTCCCTTTGCCATGTTTTGGTCCTCTCGACCTTTGAGCACTTGAATTCTTCAATGCTTGAAGCTTATGACAATTGGGTCTGGTGTGTCCTTGAATTCCACAATGATGGCAGAAATGTTAAGTTCTCGGACCTCTTTGTGACTTTGGGAGAGATTTCCCTTTACCCCTAGGTTTGACCATTGATTAGTTAGGAGGCTTAGTCAGTAAACTTTGGTCAGTCACATTCTGCTTCTTCTCCACCTTTACTTTCTCAACAGTAGTGATTTCCACCATTGGTTCCTTAGCTTTCACAACCTTCATATCCTTGGACACTTTGACAATTGAACTGCTCTCTCCGGTGTATCCCAATCCACTTTTGTCGGAGAAAGGTTTTTGATGAGCAAGCACTTCATCAAGCTTCTTGGGGGAGACTCACTCTACTTTAGCATTGGTTTAAATCACCTTAAGCTCAAGAAATTTTATCTTTGAGTAGGCTTCGGTCAACTCTTCATTTAGCGTCTTGACTTCACACTTAGTCTCCTTGTATCGGACTAAAAGACTCTTGTAGTCTTGCTTTGCTCTCTTCATTTTCTAAATGGCTTCTTTAGCCACTTTTGCATATTCACCGGTCTTCTCAAGGAGGGAATTGTAGGTCTCTTACAGTCCTACTACTCTTTCATCTTCCTCATCATCAGATTCCTCTACTATCCCTATTGACTCCAATTTAGTGTGCTCGCCAAGCTCTTCCACTAGCATACTCAAATCATCTGAATATTCCACAGGAGCAATGGTCATGAATGCAAAGAAATTTCCCTCTCCATCACAGCTTTCATCTGAGTCTGAATTAGAAGAGTCTGAATCACTAAGAGTAGTGGCATACACCTTGCCCTTCCCTCTTAAATAATTGGGACACTTTTTCTTGAGATGTCCATGTCTATTGCTTTCGAAGCACATGATTCCTTGAGAGGATTGAGACTCCTTCCCATCTTTCCTCTTGAAGTCCTTTTTCTCCTTTCCGAAGCTTGGGAATTTTCCCTTCTCAGCAAATTTTCCATTCTTCTTGAACTTTAAGAATTTTTAGAAATTCTTCGCAAGATATGCCATATCTTTCTTGACCTTATCCTCATCTAATTAGTTGTGAGCTTCCATCCTCTCATTAATCATCTTAAGAGCAAGGGATTTGCTCTTCCTTTGTGATGGCAACGACAACTCATATGTTTGAAGTGAGCCAATTAGTTCTTGAACTTTGATATCATCAAGGTCCTTACTCTCTTCAATTGTTGTAACCTTTGCACATAAGCTCTCCGGCAATGATCGAAGGATCTTCTTCACTGTCTTTGAGTCTTCCATCTTCTCACCCAAGTTGAACTTGCCAATAACCGCCTCATTCAGCTTGCCATAGAATGAGTCAAATGACTTGTCTTCACTCATTTTCAGCTTTTCAAATTGAGTGGTTAGCATCTACAACTTAGTGTCCTTCACCTTCTTCGTGCCTTCATAAGTGGTCTCCAATATTTTTCATGCCTCCTTGGCAATTGTTACGTGAGAAATCCTGTGAAACTCATCTAGAAAAACACCACAAAAAATAGTATTTAGTGCCTTGCTATTTGCATTAGCTGCCGCAAAGGTTGCCTTATCCCATGTGCATTTGGCAGCCTCCAACCTAGTCTATCCTACATCTACTGCATCCCAAATAGTCTCATCGATTGAACATAGGAATGCCCTCATCCAAACTTTCCAAAAGGCATAGTTGCTACCGTCAAAATATGGTGGAGCATTTAGTGATTGAGATCAATCCATCTCAAACGGGGTCAAGGATCTCACTTATGTAATTAAACTACAACAATTGCACCCGTTCTGATACCAATTGAATGTTCAAACAGTGTATAAAACACTAATGAACGTTTAGACCCCAATTTACAAATTACCAACACAAGCTTATAAACAAACAATATACGTGCGGAATATGAATATAAGCTAAAACAGAATTGGTAAAACAATCTAAACCGAAATTAATTATAACCACAGCAGTAATTAAAAGGCAAAGATTAAGGGAAGAGAAATGCAAACACAAAGACAACACGGTAATATGTTATCGAAGAGGAAACTAAAGTCCTCGGTGAAAAACCTCTCCGCCGCCCTCCAAGCGGTCAATAATATACTAGAGAATAAAGTTGGGATACATGAATAGCAGAAGACCCTCCAAGCCTAATCTACCCAGTGCACCTAAGCCCTCCAAACTTCTTGCTCCAACAGGGTTACGCTGAACCTTGTCTTCTCTAGCTTACCGGATCTCGCAATCGCCCATTTCATCAACCAAAATGAATTAGTCCCTTCCAAACTGCTTCCCAAGTACCAAAATACCTTTTCACAGATATAGGTATGATAAGATAAGGATTTGGCTAATGTACCTCTCAAGAATGTATCAATGGAGAGGGTAAAAGTAAAGGAATTTGGAGAATCAAAGGATGAAGATTGTGGATGAGTCAATCTTGTTTTTCTTTAAGGTTTCTCTCTCAAAATTCTCTCTAGAAGCTCTCTACATTTCGTGGGTATAAAGGTATTTATAGTAGGGTGAGTAAGGAATGCGAACAGTCAGTTTTCATCAAACAGGGCATTCTGGCGACTTGAGCTCGTGACTGGAACAAGCCGTGAGTTTAAGTCATGCGCTAACTACTTGGCCAGTTTGGAAGTTTTGTCCTGTAGTGCTCCAGTTGGCGTGACCTTTCAGCTCTCCTGCATGCTTCACACGTGTGCCACCTTTGGCGACTCGGCAGTTGCTAGCTAGTTGCGAGATCCAGTCGCGAGGCTCTTCTTAAGTGCACACTCTTGAGCTTTTATTCGTACTCTCTCACACACTACCCTTACATGATTCCCACCTAAATACAGGGTTTCTAAATGCTAAATTACAAGCAAATTTGGCATGGAATAAAGCCAACAAAATGATTGAATAAATTCAACCTTACACTTTTCATTGCAGGACAAAGTGCTGGTTCATCCTAAATACACCAAAGTGCCATCTTAACCATATTTTCCACCATGGTCTTATTTGCTTCTTCCCCTCTCAAAATCTTGTGCAACTCCCTAGCAACAAAGCATTCGTAAATCCAAGTAGAAAGAATAACCTCTTCCTCATTTGATACATCTAGCTTTATGTTTCTTCTACAACATACAATTTTCAAGAGCACTATTCCATAATTGTAAACATTTGCCTTGACTGATATTGGCATGTTCTTCTACCATTCTGGTGCTAAGTACCCTCTCATCCCTCTGACCCCTGTGAAGGTCCTTGTTTGATCTGCCATTAAAAATTTGGCCAGCCCGAAGCCAGAGATTTTAGCTATCCAAAAATCATCCATTAATATGTTTTGAGGCCTTATATCACAATGAATAATTGAGGCTTCTCACTCCTCATGTAGATAGAGGATCCCTCTTACAATATCTTGTGCAATTCTCACTCTCTCATTCCAATTTGGAGACATTTGGGCTTTAAAAAGATGATTGGCAAGGGAGCCATTGCTTATGTATTCGTAAACTAGAAGCCTTTTAGAGTCCTCGACACAATAACCAAGCTAACGAACTAAGTTCCTATGGTGGGTTCTCCCAATTGCTCGCATCTCTACGCGGAACTCCCCTTCTCCTTCTTCAACTAACTTCTCTAGTCTCTTTACTGCAACAAGTCTTCTACATTTGTAGAGTGCCCCTTTGTAAACTGCTCCAAATGAGCCCTTACCCAATTGTTCTTTGAAGCCATTTGTTGCTCTTTTGAGCTCCTTATATGAAAACAATCTGAACTTGACCTCCTCGTTCAGACCAAAGTTTCCATTCTCTAACAGCCTTTTGTACCATAAAACTCGACTTTTGAAAATGAAAAGGCCAGAGACTGCAAGAGCAACACATGACAATACAGTATAACCTAAACTCACAAGAAAAATTTGCACTATTGCTCTTTTGCTTGTGATCACGATCACAGGTGGTTTCTCCATAATAGGATTGTCACTTTTAATGCTTCTCATGCCCACCTTCAAGAGAGCCGTATACCCTTCTTTCATATCTCTTCTAACATATCTCAGAGGAAGCTTTTGTTTCATACAGGAACCACTCTTGAAGAATGCTGCCCCACAATCAGAGTCTTCCAAACAAGAACGGCTGCATTCTTCAATTGACATTGGTGACACAACATAAGGACGATCTCCCCACATTAAATTCTCCCTGGTCGTGATGTCATAAAAGGGTACATTTTCTGTCCCAACTCTACACCCTGCTTCTAAAAAGTCTCTCACACAGCCAAGAGAAATACGATTCACATCTACAAAATCAGTTCCAGGAAGGCATATACAGTATGGTTGGTTGTCATTCATTGTACAAAAGCTGCTGAAACCACACACAAACTTTTCACATGACATGGATTGTCCAATGCTAATCATAACTTTGATACTTTGAAGTAGCCACTTTCATCATAAACATGAGAATAAAGCCGGAAATCCCATCAAAATCAAGAATTGCACGATAAATTGTATTATTCTAGTTGCTTGCCGAAGATGAGTCCTTATTCAAGCCATAAACTATGTTTAGAGTAGTGCCGTTGACGATAAACAGACTGCCTGTATTATTGAGATAAAGGTGAAACTTTGAACCATGCCTGAATGTCTGTGTGTTCTAGTAAGCATCACCTGGAGTGTCTCCAGTGTTTACTGGGTATAAAATAAGGTTTCCATCATACTGCATCTTGATATGAAACCGTCTGGTTGAGTGGTCATTTTCAGTTAAACCAGAGAATAGTTGATATCCAGCGAACAAAGTCTGACCTCCTAAAATGGTATCGGTAGGCAAATAAAAACTTTGCCAAATGATCTTGGAATCCTTGTCATAAAGCACAAAATTTCTAGAGTCAAGCATGGAGGCATGGGAGGTAGAATCTGTTGCATTAGCAATGAGTTTCTCTTGTACTCGCTCAGTTCTCAAAAGAAGCTTACCATCTTCAGTGAAAACTAGCATTGCATATGAGGCGAATGGTGGATGATCACGAATTGCAATCCACACTACTGTCGTATTGTCTCCACTAACCAACCAAATTCCAATAGCAAAGCCACTGCCTTGCCTATAGAATCTGTAAAGTTGTAATTTACAACTAGTTTATGTTGGCTTTAATTCCGTGCCAAATTTGATTGTAATTTTGTTCAATCTTATGTACCCTATATTTTATGTGGGATTTATTTGTAAGGGTTGTGTGAGAGAGAGAGAGAGAGAGAGTATTAAGACTTAAGGCAATTGAAGACTAAAGTTGTTTTTGCGAATAGCTCGTGAGTAGGCTCCCCGCAAAGTGAAGCATGTGACCTGCACATGACTAGAATGCGAAGAGTCAGGATAGGATGGAGACAACTGGTTTTTATGAGTGTCTTGCGGGTAAGGCCTTCCCGCGAGATACCCGCAAAATATTCTATTTTGCTGAACTGTCATATCTGATACACACTTTCTGTACCCACACTATATATACCCCCATTACCCACAGATGTTGAGGTGTACTTCTGAAAGAAAACCCTAGCCACAAACCTTGAGAGTTAGAGATTGTTATACCCACAATTCTCTACATAATTCATTGTGGATTTTTCTCAACTACTACCTCTCCATTTCCATACCCTTGAGAGGTTGATAGCCCAAACACTTACCACACCCTTTTAGAGTGTCAAGTGAGGTTTTGGTATTATTGGGAAGTATTGGAAGAAGCCAAGCTTTGGCGGATGCAATCGGGCATATTGCGAGATCCGGAGAGCTAGACAATACACGATTCCGAGAAGCCTTGTTGGAGTAGGAGCTTGGAGGGCTCAGGTGCATTGGGTATATTAGGCTTTGAGGGTCTCTTGCTACTCGTGTATCCCAACTGATTGTCTAGTGGATCGATTTACCACTTGGAGGGCGGCGGAGAGGTTTTACGCCGAGTACTTCAGTTTCCTCTTCGATAACATATCGGAGTGTTATCTTGTATTTGTATTCTTCTTTCCTACTCTTTTAGCTTTCATTTTACTATTGTGTTTTAATGAATATGGCTTAGAGTAGTTATATTGTTTATCTGCTCGCATTTACTCTATTTTGCACTTAGTATAAGTTAGAGTAAAATCAATCAAGCCATAATATTTAATTTGGGGATCTAAATAACTCTTATGTTTTTAACACAAATTTGAGCTTTCAACTGGTATTAGAGTAGGTACATTCACTATGCTTTTACTACTTTAGTGTGATCCTTGACCCTTTTGTGATGGACTGATCACAATCACTCAATGCTCCACCATTCTTTGAGGGAGCAACTATGCGTTTTGGAAAGTCTGCATGAGGGTTTTCCTGTGTGCTATAGATGAGTCGGTATGGGACTCCGTTGAGAATGGGTATGTTAAACCCACGATAGCCAAGTCCAAGTGGGATAAGGCAGCTCTTGCTTTGGCTAATGCAAACAGTAAGGCTATTAACGCTATTTTCTATGGTGTGTCTACTGATGAATTTCACAGGATATTGCACGTGGAGACAACCAAGGAAGCTTGGACAATTCTTGAGACTACCTATGAAGGTACCAAGAAAGTTAAGGACACAAAGCTCCAGATGCTTACCACCAAATTTGAAGAGCTCAAGTGGGGTGACGATAAGTCTTTTAATTCATTCTATGGGAAGCTCAATAAATCATAATTGCTAAGCTTAATCTCAGAGAGAAGATTGAGGATGCTAAGGTGGTGAGAAAGATTTTGAGGTCCTTATTGGAGTGCTTCCGTGCAAAGGTCACAACTATAGAGGAAAGTAAAGATTTGGATGAGATCAAAATCCAAGAACTCATTGGATCTCTCCAAACATATGAGCTGGGACTGCCTTATCACAAGACGAGAAAATCTCTCACTTTCAAAACCATCACCAAGAGAATGTATGACTCCTCCGACGAAGATAAGGTGGAGAAGGAGGTAGCATTCCTTGCAAAGAACTTCCGAAAATTTCTGAAGATGAAAAATAGTGGGAAGCTGTTCAGCAAAGGGAGGTTTTCATCCTCCAAAGGTGATAGGAAGGAGTTCAAGAAGAAAGATAGGAAGGATTTTCAATCCCCTCAAGGAATCAGGTGTTATGAATGCAATAGTCATGGACATCTCAAGAAGGAGTGTCCCAACTATTTGAGAGGGAAGGGTAAAGTGTTTGCCACTACCCTTAGTGATTCTGACAGCTCAAATTCAGACATGGAAGGAGAATGTGACAGTGAAGGAAACTACAAAGCCTTCATAACAATTGCCTCTATTGATTCAAAGAATGATTTGAGCAATTTGGTTGATGAACTTGGTGATCTTTCCGAGGATGAGGAAGTTGAAGAATCGAAAGATGAAGATGTATACCAAAATGAAGGCGAGAACAACCTTCAAGAAGTTTACGATTCTCTGCTAGAAGATTGTGGAAAATACGCCAAAGTTGTGAACCTTGCTGTGAAAAAGATAAAAAAAGGTTGATGAAGAACATAGGTGTATACTTGTGCAACTCAAGGAAGCAAAGTGTGAAGTAGAAGGACTCAAGGGAGAGTTGGTTGAAGTTTACTCTAAGATCAAGTTTCTTGAACTTGAAATTATTCAAGCTAATGTCAAGGTTGAGCGCATCTCTACCAAGAAACTTGACAATGTGCGTCTTCTCAAAAATCTTCACATGATAAGACCTGTTTGGGCTACATCGGAGAAGAAAGTTCTAGCAGCAAACCCGAGAAGGAAGTAAGGTTCGTATTAGTCAAGAATGATGCGAAACTCAAAGAAGTGAAGCCTGAGATTGAGACCCCTGCTGCTGTAAAAAGAACCATTGGTGCAAAACCAAAGGAAAAAGGGAAGTCATTACCCAAAAATCAAAGGGGGCCTCAAGTGAAGCATGTGTGTCATCACTGTGACATACAAGGGCACACAAGGCCGAATTGTTTCAAACTTCATGCACTCAAGAAGGCTGACTCTATGCGTGGCCAAGAAATTTCAATGAGAAGACCAAAGGGAGCACAAGCTAAGGGAGATAGTGAGGGACATCTCATTGGAGACGTTATGGAGATGTTGAAGAACATATCACTATGCCTTGCTAGCTTCACCCTGAGGTTTGAAAGTTATGTTGGTTGTACCCCGCCATCTAAGGCTCTCACCCAAAATACTCGTAAAGAGTAGGTGAAGAAGGGTACTTATGCATAATCACTTTCTATGCCCATACATTAATACTTCTGATGTTTAGGGTCATAGGTTCATGCATCATGACATACATAATCACCTTGTGTCATTGCTTCTAGTTTATAGCATGTTTCTCTTACAAGTTTTGTTTTGTACTTGTTGTTTTTGTTGATCTTACTTTATATGTTCTGTTTTTTAGTGTGTTGAAAAATTCAAAAACCCATAAAAATTGAAAAAAAAAATCTTTGAAAAAAGTTTGATCGCTTGTGTTGTGTATATTACATGAGAATTTGGCTTAGTACCTTCATACTAATGGCGTAGTGCATTTACAGCTTAGCTTGTTTTGTATGCACATATATCTGTGTGGGAAAAATCTTGAAAACTATGTGTAATTGTTGTAAATAGATCTTCAAGTTTGTTATGAATAATTGGTCAATAGTCTTGATGGTCTTGATACTTGCATAGACTTGTGCCTATATCTCTTCCCACTTTAATTTTACGTTTTTGCATTATAGCTCACCAAATGTAAATCTCAAAATGAAAAAGAGATTTTGAGCTGCAAAAGCGGTTGCACATACTAGTATTTGACTAGGAAAAAGAAAAAACAACTTTTTAATTGAAATGTATGGTGCTCAAAAAGCCAAAGGCTCATTCTCAATATTGAAATATCAAAAATTTCAAGCACCAATCTCAAAATGGGATGTATTATTCAAAAATTAATAAATTGTTATGATTTGTATAGAAACCATATGAAAAGCTTCTAAGATTTGTAATCATTTTCTTGTGGGAGGTTATATATATTCATTTCCATAATTGAGATAAACCACTTGACTTAATACCAGTTGTGTATGACTTGATTGAATTGATCATTGAAGTTTCATTCTAAACTAAGGACTATTCCACATTTGATACTCACCCACAACACACAAATTTAGTTCAATTAATGCTTATTTAATTTGTGTGACTGTAAATAATCAAATGTGATGTGTATGCTCAATTGCTTGCCAATCAAACCCAAAAAGATTTTTGATTATTTTATATGTTTTTGAAAGTGATTTTATACTTTCGTGCTTTAAGTTTTTGTTCAAAGTTCATTTTTGTGTTGATCTTCAAAAACTTGTTTAGAGGCCTTTTCGCGAGAAGCTTGCGACTAAGCACTTCCCACGGAAAGAGAAATTTACACATGATAGTTTTTAGACCCCTTAAAAACACAATTGGATTAACCTAGATAATTAGCCAAGTTGCTACTTAGTCCAATTTAACAAATCTAGGTTATCACAATCACAATAATCATATCATGCAAAGCAGCGGAAAGATAAATAACACAAAGATATGATCACCCAGGAGACTAAACCGGTAAAAATCTGGGGAGGATTTAACCTAGCTATCCTTAAGGTAAACCCGAATCCATTATCTTGAAAGAATAGAAGTTCATACAATAAGACTTACAAGCCCCCACCCTCAACTTCTTATTGCTACCCACCAGTAGAACTTACTGACACGACCACGTGCAAGCTCCGAATCCACGGACTCCTTCTTTCTTGGATTCACCACCAGATACAAGCACACCTGCTTGTGTTTCTTTAAACTTCAATGGCAGCAACTGAATTGATCATTAAGGTGTAGATAATATCTCCTCCTTGAAAACCCTAAGTTTGTGTAAAGGAAAGCTCCTTTAGATCTCACAAGAGATTTACACAAACAGCAATATGAGCAACACTAAAATGTGACTAGGGTTTGCCTTTTATACTTAGGACAAATTAGAAAACCCTAAACGTTTTAAACAAACTAGGGCTAAGGTGGAATTCTGCAGAAAAACGCCTCTGACCCGATTTTCGATTGATCGAGCCTAAGCCTCGATTGATCGAACTAGGCCAAGAAGCATAAAAGCCTTCTGCATTAACTTATTCCAACTTTACATAAATGAGACAACTTTGAGCAAGTCTAAACGTGACTAAACATATTGTTTTGATCATGGTTTGCCAACAATACACATTAGAGTTCTAAATACATAAAAACCTAAGCCTTTAGAACCTAACAACGCAAAATCTCTTCAAAGGTACCTTTCTTAACATACTTTTCAGCTTTTCATTTTAGATTATGCAGAATTTGTTTTAGGGTTCTTGAATTGGGGATTTTTGAAAAAGGGGTTGGGAACTATGATTTTGGGCAAATTTTTTCCAAAATTTGATTGGGCCGTGTCCCGTTTGTCTTATATGTATCTATGTTGGCCCCTTGTGGCAATTTGATAATGTATTTAGGCATATTTACATATGTTCATGCATTGCTCAATTGTGTAGTATAATGTTGCATTCTATGTGTTTGTTAAAATGCTCAAGTGGCATTTTTGAGTTGATTTGAACTCCAATGAGTTCCAATTTTTGGGTTTACCCTTGATTGAACTTGTTAAACATGTTTTGATCATTGGGTGTGTGTTTTACGCACTTTGACCCACATTTGCCTCACCATGCCTTGCCATGCATCACCTAGGCACACACCATGACACCTCATGCACACTAGATGCACACACATGCACAGTTACTATATTTTTCCATTTTGCTATTATTTGCATGGTTTAGCACTTATAGCATATTGTTTTAACTCTGTTCTGTTCTATTTTATGTCATTATACTTATGTTTGGACTAACTTGACACTAATCAAGTTTGTGTTCTATTTTTGTGGTTTTGCACTTGGTTCTTTTTGTTGTGTGTTTCCTTGTGCAGATGTCTCCAACCAAACACTCTCCTTCCAAGAAATCATCCAAATGTTCACGCACGGACTCTGACAACTTCAAGTTCATTGAGGTTGATATGGCTTATAACGATTGCTACAAACGAGCCACAATCATTATGGAAATAGTTGTTAGAATGGAGACTCTTGAGCACACTTGCATTCCTGATGTGTTCAAGGAAAGGACATGGACGAAGCCACTGAATCCGAGTGGAAATGTGTACTTAGAAATCATCAAAGAGTTCTTTTCAAATGCTAGTGGGGATGGAGACCATATTAATTGCTGGGTGAGACACAAGGAGTTTGTTATCACAAGAGAATCAATCCAAGAATTCCTTGTAGTTCGTCCACCTTCTCAACAGATTACTGTTCAGTATGATGATTGACTGGACTCTCTTGAGCCAATGGTGAGACTTCTTGGTGGTACACTAAACAATAAGTCAATGAACACCATTCCATTCAACTCGGAGATGAGAACTCTAGCATATGTCATGATCCACAATTTGTATCCGATCACCAACTTGATGACATTGTCCACTTCAAGGACAATTTTCTTATACGTTCTCTTCACACATAAAGAGATTGACATTTGTGGACACATCTTCCATCTCCTGACCAAGAGCATTGAAAAAAGGAACTCCATAACTATCATGCCATTCCCCACTCTTATTATGGGCCTCATTGCAAAGACAAGGCTCAAACTTTCGAGTGGTCTCACCATAGTACAAAGAGACTATCTCATTGGTGCTAACACTGTGACTAGAAGCAAAGCTCACATCACCGGATCCAAGAATGGCGTCTCACAAATACCAAGGGATCATGTTGAGGAAAAGGGTGGAAATACTGAAGAGGAGATTGACAGATTCACCTTAGCACTAGAAAGTTCTGCTCAACCATCCTCTCAAGCACAAGCATGGGGACCCAAACGTCTTGATCACCTCATCGCTAGGGTAGAGCAGATGTATACAATGCTTGACTCCCATGTGCAGCACACTGCGGACCAGTTTGCATACATCCAAGGTTAGATTACTGCTCTATCTTCTTAGATTGAGGATATATCGATGGCGTAGGGATCGATTCAGAGTCCAAGTAGTTCTAGCCTCTTTGGCCATTCCGGTTAAAAAGGGAGAGAAAATTTTGAGGGGGAGTATGCACAGTTGAGGGGGAGAAGAGCATAGTCATAGCTATTGGTTTATTGTTGGCGGTTTAGCATTTTTATGTTTGGTTTAAACTTTATTAGTTTTTATAACTCTTGGATATTTTTATTGCTTTCCTTTAAAGCTTAAGTACTTTGTTGTTGTTTTTTTTTTTTTTTAATTTTTTTTTCCTTAAGTTTAATATCCAGTACTTGTGTTTATTTAATTGCTTTGTAGCAATTTTTTAGTACTTTTAGATGTTGCTAAACTATCTTAGGTACCTCACACTTGTACCCTCGTAGGATCTTGTATCCTAGATGCAAATACTCCATGTATTTTGCATTGATTGTGTGTTGGACATGCAATTGATCACTGTGATAGGTCTTTATTGCATTGCATGTCCGGATGAGCATTTACTAGCTAATTGTTCATTGTAGTCATTCTTTAATGACTGACCTTGTTTGATCAAGATATGCTTAATGTTATATAGTGTTTATAAACTTGATCGCTCTTTACTTGCTCATATATGTACCATGTATTCAACTTGTCATAAGCTTAATGAAAGTTTTGTTTGTGTGCAAGTGTTTCAAGTTACAAGTATATACATGCAAGTACATCACAGCTTCTAGATTAGGTGTGAGTGGGTTTTACCACTGTTCCCAAACTCATGTTTAAGTCTAGAGTCTATTTTAGGGGTTTTGTCACAGAATAGCCAAAGGGGGAGATTGTAAAGTTGTAATTTACAACTAGTTTATGTTGGCTTTAATTCCTTGCCAAATTTTATTGTAATTTTGTTCAATCTTATATACCTTGTATTTCATGTGGGATTTATTTGTAAGGGTTGTGTGTGAGAAAAAAAGAGTGTCAAGACTCAAGGCAATTGAAGACTAAAGCTGTTTTCATGGGTAGCTCACAAGTAGGCTTCCCACGAAGTGAAGCATGTGCCCTGCACATGACTGGAATGCGAAGAGTCAGGATAGGATGGAGACAGTTGGTTTTCGCGAGTGTCTCGCGGGTAAGGCCTTCTCGCGAGATACCTGTAAAACATTCTGTTTTACTAAACTGTCATATCTGATACACACTTCTGTACCCACACTATATATACCCCCATTACCCACAAATGTTGAGGTGTGCTTCTGAGAGAAAACCCTAGCCACAAACCTTGAGAGTTAGAGATTGTTATACCCACAATTCTCTACACAATTCATTGTGGATTTTCCTTAACTACTACCTCTCCATTTCCATACCCTTGAGAGGTTGATAGCCCAAACACTTACCACACCTTTTCAGAGTGTCAAGTGAGGTTTTGGTGCTGCTAGGAAGCAATGGAAGAAGCCAAGCTTTGGCAGATGTAATCAGGCGTATTGCAGGATCCAAAAAGCTAGACAAGACACGGTTCCGAGAAATCTTGTTGGAGTAGGAGTTTAGAAGGCTTAGGTGCATTGGGTAGATTAGGCTTGGAGGGCCTCTTACTACTCATGTATCCCAACTAATTGTCTACTAATGTATCCCCTTGCATTTACTCTATTCCACACCTAGTATAAGTTAGAGTAAAATCAATCGAGGCATAATATTTAATTTGGGGGTCTAAACAGCTCTTGTATTTTTAACACAAATCCAAGCTTTTCAGAAACCAAAAGCAAATTTTTGACAAGGGGAAAGCCATGAAGTGGGTTGAATTATGGGGGAAAGAGAAGAACCCAAGGCTATATGGCTAGATTGCTTTGGTACAGCTCTCCCACCTATAAAGGATGTGAACAACAGTAAGAAAACAATGGACATGGAAGCCATGGGAGAGGATGAATGGAGAATGGTAGTGCTGTTTTCAGTATTCAACTAATAGGTAAGATGGATCAACAAAGACTTTTCAGCGCTGTCCTTTATGGAACAAATGCATGGTTGACAAAAAATCACACATTTTTCTTAGTTGGCTGAGCGACAAGTCTTCCTTGACACTTGATTTAGAATGGAGGATAGAAAGTGACAAAAAAGAAAAAAGAAAATGTGAAAAAAGGAAAGAAAAGATTAATGTTGATAGACATGTCAACTTCAATATTTTGATCTGATCCTCAAATTGAAATTATTTTCTTAGAAATGGTATAGTTATTCATATAAACTAGCACAATACATAGTTATGCATACGTACAAATGTATTTAAGTACATGGATGCACACGAATAAGCTGAAAAGATTTAAAAAAAAAAAAAAAAAAGCCTAGAATACTTCATTTCATCAAATGAGAACAGGAAGAACTGGAGATGGAGGGACTGGAATATTCATTATCCCTTCCAACATCAAGATTACATGGTAGTATTGTTTTCAGTATTCAACTAATAGGTAAGATGGATCAACAAAGACTTTTCAGTGCTGTCCTTTATGGAACAAATGCATGGTCGACAAAATATCACACATTTTTCTCTGTTGACTGAGCGACAAGTCTTCCTTGACACTTGATTTAGAATGGAGGATAGAAAGTGACAAAAAAGAAAAAAGAAAATGTGAGCAAGGTGAAAGAAAAAAAAAAAAAAAAAAAAAAAAAAAAAAAAAAAAAAAAAAAAAAAAAAAAAGAGGGAAAGAAGAGATTAATGTTGATAGACATGTCAACTTCAATATTTTGATCCGACCCTCAAACTAAAATTATTTTCTTAGAAATGGTATAGTTATTCATATAAACTAGCACAATACATAGTTATGCATATGTACAACTGTATTTAAGTGCATGGATGCACACGAATAAGCTGAAAAGATTAAAAAAAACAAAAAAAGTCTAGAATACTTCATTTCATCAAATGAGAATAGGAAGAACTAGAGATGGAGGGACTGGAATATTCATTGTCCCTTCCAACATCAAGATTACACTTTTCATTAAAGGACGCAAAGCTGGATCTTCTTGAATGCACCATAAACCCACCTTCACCATTCTTTTCGGTGCCATGATGTCTACATTTTCATCTTCCACAAGTTTATCCAACTCTCCGGCCATATAGCAATTATATACCCAAGTAGAAAGAATTATCTCATCTGCCGTTGGAACATTTATGTAAGGTTGAATTTAATCAACCATTTTATTGGCTTTATTCCGTGTCAAATTTGCTTGTATTTCAGCATTTAATAACCCTATATTTAGGTGGGCTTGTTGTAAGGGTAGTGAGTGAGATAGAGTGAAGTTTGCTTAAGAGTGTGCAAGAAAACAGAGACTCGCGGCTTGGCCTCACGGGTGACTCGCGACTTCAAGCCGCCAGACGCAGCACACGTGCCAAGCATGCCAGAAGGTGAACAGTCATGCTAGCTGGAGCACTACAGGACAAAACAAGACAATTGGCCATACGGTTATCTCGCAACTGGATCTTGCGACTCAGTCAAGTCGCGAGGTTAAGCCACGAGCCACCCCTGTTTTGTAAATCCTGACATTTCACATTCCTCTCTTACTCCAATATAAATACCCCTTTTACCCACAAATGAAAGAGAGGTTCCAGAGATAATTTTGAGAGAGAAACCCTAAAGAAAAACAAGATTGATTCACCCACAATCTATACATTAGAGTCTCTTCAAATTCCTCAACTCTCTTCCTCTCCATTGTCAAATCCTTGAGAGGCATTTTACCAAACCTTGTTTTCACCATATTCATCACTGTGAGAGGGCTATTTGGATTTCTGGGAAGCAGTTAGGAAGGAACCAATCTACATTGGTTGATGCTATGGTCTAGTAGCGGAATCCGGGAAGCTAGAAAAGAAAAAGGTTCGGCGCAACCTCGTTGGAGCAAGAAGCTTGGAGGGCTTAGGTGCACTGGGTAAATTAGGCTTGGAGGGTCTATTGCTATCCATGTATCCCAACTATATTTTCTAGTGGATTGTTTACCGCTTGGAGGGTGGCGGAGAGGTTTTACGCCGAGGGCTTCGGTTTCCTCTTCGATAACACATCGCGTGTTATCTTTGTGTTTGCATCTTTCTTCCCTTTTATCTTTGCCTTTTTATCTGCTGTGGGTTGTGATTTTAATTTGGCTTAGATAGTTTTTCCAATTCCATATTATAGCTTATGTTAATTTTCCGCACACTAGTTGTTTGACATAATGCTTGAATTGGTTAAGTTGTAATTTGGGAGTCTAAACGTTCAAGGGTGTTTATACACATATTTGAACTTTCAATTGGTATCAGAGCAGTTACACTTTTATTGGTTTCAATACCATTGTGTGATCCTTGACTCCTTATTGAGATGGATCGGTCTCAATCCCTAAATGCACCTCCATATTTTGATGGTAGTAATTATGTTTTTTGGAAGGTTCGCATGAGAGCATTTCTTTGCTCAATTGATGAATCTGTTTGGGATGCTGTTGAGATTGGTTGGACCAGACCTGGGATAAGGCAGCATTCGCTGCATCCAATGCTAACAGTAAAGCACTCAATGCTATTTTCTGTGGTGTGTCTCCAGATGAATTTCACAGGATCTCCCACATTACCGTTGCCAAAGAAGCATGGGAGATATTGGAAACCACCTACGAAGGCACGAAGAAAGTGAAAGACACCAAGTTGCAAATGCTGACCACTCGGTTTGAGGAGCTCAAAATGAGTGAGGATGAGTCCTTTGACTCTTTCTATGGGAAGCTAAATGAGGTGGTTGTCAGCAAGTTCAATTTGGGGGAGAAAACGGAGGATTCTAAAATTGTAAGGAAGATCCTTCGATCATTGCCGGAAAGTTTTCGTGCTAAAGTGACAGCGATTGAAGAGAGCAAGGACCTTGATGACATCAAAGTCCAGGAGCTGGTTGGTTCTCTTCAGACTTATGAGATGTTGCTGCCCAATCAACGGAAGAGTAAATCTCTTGCTCTTAAGACCATTAATGAGAAGGTGGAAGATCAAGACTCATCGGGAGAAGATGTGGTTGACAAAGATGTTGCATACCTTGTTAAAAATTTCAGAAAGTTCTTGAAATTCAAAAATAATGGCAAATTTGGTGATAAAAGAAAATTCCAAAGTTCTGGAAGGGAGAAAAGGGAATTCAAAAAGAAAGATGGAAAAGAATCCCAACCTACACAAGGTGTCACTTGTTTCGAATGTAACGGGCATGGACACTTTAAGAAAGAATGTCCGAATTATTTGAAATCGAAAGGCAAAGTGTATGCCACGACATTGAGTGACTCGGATTCATCTGACTCAGAATCTGAAGAAAGCTGTGATGGAGAGGGGAACTATTCAGCTTTTATGACTATTGCTCATGTTGAGTCTTCAGATGAGTTGAATCTGCTTGTACGAGACCTTGGAGAACATAGTGATGATGAATCACTGGGAATTGTTGAAGAATCAGATGCTGAAGAAGATGAAAGCACAGCAAATCTTCAAGAGAATTATAACTCACTCTTGGAGAAGTCGGGTGAGTACACAAGGGTGGCCAAGGCTGCTGTGAGAAAAATGAAGAAGGCAAAGGAGGACTACAAAAGTCTCCTAATCCGATATAGGGAGGCCAAATGTGAGATAGAAATACTGAATGGTGAGCTGTCCGAAACTTACACAAAAGTGAGATTTCTTGAGTAAGAGGTTGTGCAAGCAAATGCTAAAATAGAGAGGGTCACCACCAAGAAGCTAGATGATGTTATTTCATCTCAAAAGAGCTTTTCAGACAAATCCGGGTTGGGATATACCGGAGGAAGTAGCTCATCTGGAAATGTCACTAAAGAAGTGAAGTTTATAAAGGCCAAAGAATCAGTTGATGTTGGTCCTACTGAAGAGAAGCCCAAGATGGAGGAGAAGAGAAATGTGGGGAACCAACGGTTGTTGAATTCCCGTAATCAATCTGTGGGCAGGTCTGAATCTCGTGCCAAGTCACGTCCACGACCACAAAGAGGTCCTAGAGCAACTTATGTGTGTCATTATTGCGGACTTCAAGGGCATACTCGACCAAATTGCCAAAAGCTGAGAGCAAAGAATAGTGCAACTCCTCAAAGGTCACGAGGACCTAGAAATGATAGAAGAAATTGGGCAGGTGAACAATCTAGAGATCAAAATGGTGATCCCGGAATGATGAACGTGATGAAGATGATTGGTGCATTCACCAACTGCTTGGAAAGCTTCTCACGAAGGTTTGAAAGCCCTAACTCCTGTACCCAATCCTATAAGGAAATCACCCCAAACGCAAGTGACGTGTGGGTGAAAAAGGGTACTCATGCATAAGCATTACAACATGTCCATGCATTAATACTTCCTATGCTTTGCGACGATGTTTGTTTGTTTGCTTGTTGTTTTTGCCGATGGTTGTTTGCTTGTCTACTTGTGCATACTTTTGATTTTTTTTTTTTTTTTTGATCAATCTTTTTCTTCTAGTGTCAAAAATCCAAAAATCACATAAAAAATTAGAAAATCAAAAAGTTTGATTGACATTGTTGAGCTTTTGTCTCAAAACCTGTTTTGCCTTGTACCTTTGTGCTAATGGCTTTGTGCATTTTCGAGCATTGCTTGTTTCTTTGCACTCATATCACTGTGGGAGAAATCTTGAAATCTATGTGATTGTTGTAAATAGATCTTCAAACTTGTCATGAATGATTAGTGAATGGTTATGATGATCTTGAGACATGCATAGACTTGTGTCTATATATCTTCCCACTCTTTATTTTTGTTTTTGCTAAAAAGAGCTCACCAAATGTAAATCTCCAAATGAAAAGAGATATTGAGCTGCAAAAGCCTGTCGCACATTCTAGTATTCGACTAGGAAAAAGGGTAAGCGACCTAAAATTAAAGTGAATGTTTATTCAAAAAGCCAAAGGCTAGTTCATTAAAGTGAAATATCAAATATCACTCTCACAATGAGAGGTGATTGTCTCAAAAGATCAAAAAGATCAAATGTTATGATTGAAAGTGGAGTCAAATGTAAAGCTCCAAGATATGTTATCAAGTTTTGTGGGAGGTCATATATACATATTTCTATAATTGAGATGGATCACATGATCTAGTGCTAATTGTGTATGCCTTGGTTGAATTAATCATTGAAGCTTCACATTAAACTAAGGACTATCTCATTGTCGATATCCACACACAACACACAAGTTTATGTTCAATAAATGCCATATTCATTTGTGTGATTGTACTTGATGAAATGTGTTTTCACATGCTCAATATTTGTTAATTCAAGCACAAAAAGATCTTTGAGTGTTTTAGGTGTTTTTGGAAAGTATTTTGTTAGAAAAATCTGAAAATTTTCAAAAATCCATTTTTGCCCTGTTTTGGCGACTCAATCGCGGGTAATTCAAGTCGCGTGCCTCAGTCACGTGTTCGCGGGTCATATTTGGCGATTTGTTCGCGAGTGGAAGGTCCAGTCACGAGGGTTACTCAGAGATTTTCGCGGCTCAGCTCACGACTCTCTCGCGGGTAGACCTTCCAGTCGCGAAAAACACTTAGAAAATTTTTTCAACTTTTGTCTTTGAGTGTTTTGGCGGCTTGAATTGGTGACTTTGTGGCGACTCACTTCAGTCGCGAAAAACGCGTGTTTGGCAAAAGTAGGGACAGTTTTTAAATCTTTTTCAGTTTTCCCCTCGAACTTTTGTGACTATTCATCTTCTCTCACAACTGTCTCCTTCCCAAACACTCCGTGCTCCCATTTCCAAACTCCATTGTTGCGTGTTTTCTGCTCAAAATCTTCAAGTAACAGGTATGGGTTTTCTTTCTTGAACTCCTTTCTACTTGATTTTGTGTTTTTCCCCCTTGATTATTCGCATTTGTTTATGTTTTTGAGATGGGTTTGTGTTTCAGCTATTGCTCTATGTTCATGCTTAGCTTGTGGATGCTGTTGCTTGAGTTTGAAATTATTTTAGTTGTTGTTTTTGGTCTTCATCTTGTGCTTAGCTAATTTTTTTTTTGGTTACTCATTTTATCTAAACTTGTGCTGATGAGTTGATTCAAAATGTTCCTATTGTAGATGTGAAGTTTACTGTACTGAATGTGCATGTTCTATTGTGTGAATCTATTGGGAGTATCTGTGAGTTTTACTATGCTGATTATGAGTCATGTCATTTTCATCCCATTGTATGTCTCAGTGACATATATCTGTCTTTAGGATGTTTTCTATCTCTGCTGCTTTAATACTCCCCTGCATTCTCCCTGTTGTTCTTGTGTTTTCTCTTTTAGGCTTGTTCATCCATGTGGCTATTTTAAGTAGCATAAGGTTTAAGTGTTTAAGTTCATCTGTGTGGTTGCATTTTTTTTGTTGTTAATGACATAGTACTGATTAGTTCTGCACATGTATTACTCTATGTTGTTGTGGCCTCTTCTGATTGTTCACAGATGGCACCTTCATCCCCAAAGAAGAAAACACATGTAAAGAAGGTAGATAAGAGGATGAAAATGGACCCTAACTTGTTCAGGTCTGTTTCCCACTTTGAGAGATACAAGGATTTCTTCTTAAAAGCAGGAATTATTCAAGAAAGGTTTGTGGATTTGGAGGATTTAAGGAACACGTTTATCCCCAACTGTTTTGAAGGGAAAGGATGGGAAAAGTTTCTGAGTGATCTCCCTGTAGTGTGTGAACCCCTGATTAGGGAATTTTATTCAAATGCTGTGATAAGGGAGGATGATCTAAGCTGCTGGGTTAGAGGTAAAGAGTTCACTTTGGATGCACATGACATTGATGATGTACTAGGTCTTGAAGGATTAGAAGATCAGGAGTTTGTCAATTACAAAGATAGGATAGTGTCTATTGAAACTGTTCAACAGAGGATAGGTGGACAAAGAGAAGGGAAATGTCTGAATACCACAGCTTTTCCAGTGGACATGAGGTGTCTAACTATAATCATGATGTTTAACCTATATCCTATAAGGAAGTTGACTACAATCAACTGTGCAAGAGCAATTTTTCTGATAGATCTCAAAGAAAAGTCATTCATTGACATCAGTTCCCACATATATGACACTATTGTGGATAAGACTAGAACCACTTCTAGGCCAAAACTGATCTTCCCTAGTTTGTTGATAAGGATCTTTAGAAAGAAGGGTGTTCCAATCCCTCGAGTCATCAGTCTCATGTCCACACCTTCTGCAATTAACAAGCTTACCTTCAAAAGGATAAGTGTTCGGCTTCTAGGTGAAGAAGATGAAGGTGATGAAGGAGAGGGTGTCCCAATGGAGACTGAGGCAGAGGCAGCAGGGCATGCATCAACCTCAACACCCAGGAGGAGTGGCAAAAGGACTAGAGCATCAACTTCTTCAGATACACCTCCAGATGCTTTTCAAATCATTCTGAAACGACTTGATGGGATCAGAGGAGTCCAGACTGAGCACTCTAAGAGGATGAGAGCCATGCAAAACCAGATTGATATTTTGTCTGCAAAACTTGACAGCTTCACCACCCAGCATGGACAGTGACCCTTTGGCCATTCCGGTCAAAAAGGGGGAGATGTTCTTTCTGTTGTTAATGAGATTGTTGATGAGAAGCAGAAAAGCAGCTCTTAAGGGGGAGTAATGTGTTGAGGGGGAGTTGTCAAAATCAGAGACATTGTTTATATATGCTTATGTTTTGGGTATTTAATGTTTATATAGGTGTGATACACTGTGGTTTTTGGTGTGTTCTTGTTTCTAACTCATAACTTATAATCTTGGTTTAATCTTTTATATACATTGTTGATGTTATTCAACCTATTGTGTTTTGTTGATCTTGGTTTAATATTGTGTTTGTACCCATGTGCTTATGTAAACTTTTAGCGTTAATGTTTTTATGCATATTCTGTAGGCTTTATGGTTTGTACCTTGCTTAATGCAGCCTTTTATGCTATGTTGAAATCAGTACTTCTATCTAAATGTCTTGCATTTTGATTTATGTACTGTCACTCTTGTGCCCTTGTAGGATTGTTCCTAGATGCATGTACTTTGTGTATTATGCATTGGTTGAGTGTTGAGCATATAAGTATCTTGCCTTGTTCTTGTTAAGTTGTATGTTCAAGTGTTCATTCCAAGTGTGAATGAGCACTGTGATCACTACCTTGTGGTGATTACTTGGTTGATCAAGCCTTGATTTGAATCTTCACTTCATCTTTGCTTGATCACCTTAAGCTTGTTTCATATGCATTTCATGTTTTTCTGCATACAATGATCATGGTGTATTGTTGTATTTCATGAGTTTCATGTTCTTATGATTCAAGTGCTTCACAGCTTCCAGAGTTAGGTGTGAATGAGTTTTGTTCAACTATTCCCAACTCACATGTTAAGTCTAGAGTTTGTTTTAGGGTTTTGTCACGGAATAGCCAAAGGGGGAGATTGTAAGGTTGAATTTAATCAACCATTTTATTGGCTTTATTCCGTGCCAAATTTGCTTGTATTTCAGCATTTAGTAACCCTGTATTTAGGTGGGCTTGTTGTAAGGGTAGTGAGTGAGATAGAGTGAAGTTTGCTCAAGAGTGTGTAAGAAAACAGAGACTCGCGGCTTGGCCTCACGGGTGACTCGCGACTTTAAGCCGCCAGACGCAGCACACGTGCCAAGCATGCCAGAAGTTGAACAGTCATGCTAGTTGGAGCACTACAGGACAACTGGCCATACGGTTATCTCGCAACTGGATCTCGCGACTCAGTCAAGTCGCGAGGTTAAGCCGCGAGCCACCCCTGTTTTGTAAATCCTGACATTTCACATTCCTCTCTTACTCCAGTATAAATACCCCTTTTACCCACAAATGAAAGAGAGGTTCCAGAGAGAATTTTGAGAGAGAAACCTTAAAGAAAAACAAGATTGATTCACCCACAATCTATACATTAGAGTCTCTTCAAATTCCTCAACTCTCTTCCTCTCCATTGTCAAATCCTTGAGAGGCATTTTACCAAACCTTGTTTTCACCATATTCATCACTGTGAGAGGGCTATTTGGATTTCTGGGAAGCAGTTAGGAAGGAACCAATCTACATTGGTTGATGCTACGGTCTAGTAGCGGAATCCGGGAAGCTAGAAAAGAAAAAGGTTCGGCGCAACCTCGTTGGAGCAAGAAGCTTGGAGGGCTTAAGTGCACTGGGTAGATTAGGCTTGGAGGGTCTATTGCTGTCCATGTATCCCAACTATATTTTCTAGTGGATTGTTTACCGTTTGGAGGGCGGCGGAGAGGTTTTACGCCGAGGGCTTCGGTTTCCTCTTCGTTAACACATCGCGTGTTGTCTTTGTGTTTGCATCTTCCTTCCCTTTTATCTTTGCCTTTTTATCTGCTGTGGGTTGTGATTTTAATTTGGCTTAGATAGTTTTTCCAATTCCATATTATAGCTTATATTAATTTTCCGCACACTAGTTGTTTGACATAATGTTTGAATTGGTTAAGTTGTAATTTGGGGGTCTAAACGTTCATGGGTGTTTATACACATATTTGAACTCTCAATTTATTTCTATACTGCTTCTACAACAAACTATCTCCAAAAGCACAATACCAAAACTGTATGTGTCTGCTTTAACAGATACTAAGGCATTCTTTTGCCATTCAGGTGCCAAGTACCCAGCTTTTGCTTCAATTCCCATAGTGGTTCTTGATTGATTTGGCACTAACAGCTTTGCCAACCCAAAATCAGATATCTTTGCAGTCCATGTATCATCCAAGAGTATGTTTTGAGGCTTTATATTGCAGTGGATGATACGAACTTCACACTCTTCATGCAGATAGAGAATCCCTTTTGGCAACATCAAGGGCAATTCTCACTCTTTCTTTCTAAATGGGGCGCATCTCAGCCTTGAAGAGAAGATCTGCTAACGAGCCATTACTCATGAATTTGTAAACTAGAAGCTTCCTAGAGCCCTCAATACAAAAACCAAGTAATCGAATCAAGTTTCTGTGATGAGTTCATGCAATTGCAGTCATCTCAGCTCGAAATTCCCTTTGCCCTTCTTCCACTACTTTCTCTAGTCTTTTAACAGCATAGCTTCGTTACCTTCAAATATAGTCCCTTTATAAACAGCTCCAAAAAAACCCCTACCTAACTCTTCCTTGAAGTCATCTGTTGCTTTCTCAAGCTCGCTATAAGAAAATGATCTAGAGTTAACTCTTCAGTTAATCCCAAATTTGCATTTCCCAACAGCCTTCTATACCTGAAAAGTTGACGCCTGTATCTGAAGAAACTACAGATTGCAAAGATGAAACAAAAGCATGAAATGGAACCCAAACTTACAGAAAGAATCAAAATCAGACTTCTTTTGCTTTCAGTCAAGACCGTTGGAGCTAATGGGGGATTATGGTCTGGTAATGGTATTCTGAGATCATCCCTTATCACCTTAAAGAAGGCAGTATATGAAAAATTATCACTTACTCTGCCATATCTTAGTGGAAGCTTAAATTTGGTACACTCATCACCTGTATACAATACCGCCCCACATTTACAATCTTCCAAGCAAGATTTGCAACAATCTTCCTTCTCCATTTGTACCACCGAGTAAGGATAATCACTCCACCACAGATTCTCTAAAGGAACAATACTGTACAACATTGATGGATGTTTACTGCGTCTGCAATCATCGTCACTTGAGTTCTTGTAACAGCCCAGGAACAACTTACTGGCGTTAATGAAATGAAATCCAGGATAGCATTTACAGACATCTTTGTTGCCCATGCCTGAGCAGTAACTGTTGAATCCACAGATACCCTTGACTTCACATAGGTTAGACAATGCGGACCACTCCAGCAACACATCAGAGCCATTACTGCTCTCAAAGCGGTGTAAATACAATCTAAATATCCCATCTGCATCGAGTGTTGCACGATGGATAGCAGTCCTATTCTTGCTAGGGTAGGAGCTATTTGCCAAAATGTGTTCACGCAAATCACCACCACTAAGGAATAGAATGCCTATATGACTAAGAATAAGCTGTACATTGAAACCGCTATTAGGAGTGTCAGATGACCGATAAGCATCATCTGATTCCGCCGAGCTATTTACAGGGTAGCCAACAAGGTTTCCATCTTTCTGCATTTGAAGGAAAAATCTTCCACTTGATTGGTCTGATGTAGACACGCTAGAAACCAGTTTATACCCAGAAGAAAGATTCTGACCTCCTAGTATGGTGTCAGTTGGAAAATCAAAGCTCTCCCAAATGACAGAGAAATCATTGCCGTAGAGAACAAAATTACCAGAATCAAGCATAGCAGCTGAAACTAAAGGAGCAGGATCAAGCATTTGAGGAATTAACTTTTCTATGCCTTTCTCAATTTTTAGCAGCAGCTTACCATCTCTAGTTAAGTCCAGAGAAGCGTTTGAGGAGACAGGTGGGTCATCTCGATTTGCTGTCCAAATTATTGTTTTCTCAGTTTGATGAATCAACCATATTCCAATAAGAAAGCCATCACCTTGTTGGTAGAAACCAAATGCAAAAAGACCAGAAGGTGAGAGCCAAGAAGTATGGTTTGCACTGGGGGAAAGCGAAGACCCTAAGTTGATCACATTGGAGTGGTTTTGCCGAGCGCTTGAATCAATTGAAAGTGAGAAAACAAGCAGTAAGAGTAGAACTGGTTTGGAAATGGAAGTCATGAGATAAAGAATGAAAGAGGAGTATTAAGAGAATTTTGTCCAAAATTTATTGTAATTCTCTGAATAACTATAAATTCCCGAGTGTTAAATGGAACAAAAAGAAACAACCCAGGCAATTACACGGAGTTAGTTGCTGCCTAAAGTAGACTTGAATTGTTGACTTGACTTAGCTTCATCTGTTGCTGATAAGAAAACAAGCATTTTGTTGGTGCTGCTGGGTCCTAAACAAAAACATACCACAAGATTTATCATCTTTCTCAGCCACAGTCTTCAACAACTGAAATGGTATGGCCATTTCCTAAAGAAGACAAAGCTGATTGACCCAACCCAACCTCCATAAAGTTTTCCACAGGGCATCTTTAAGTTTTTCAACTCTAGAAAACGTAAATTCAAGAAGATCCAGGGACGCAATACCAAATTATTGAACCCAAAGACTTTTTTTTGGATAAACGTAGACCGTAGTGTATTTTATCATTATAACATCAGGAAACAATAAAATGTTACTATATTTTTACAACCCTTGTATAATATTTTATTATTTTTATTTAATTTTTGTTTGGCAGAGACTGATACTTTAGTTATTGTAAAAATATTTTGACAATTCATTGAATCCCTAATACAACTCGTTTATACACACACACACACACAAAAAAAAAAAGGTGAAAAACAAGAAGGATGATCAAGCCATATTGGGTTCTAGTTTGCTAAACTAGTCAAATCTCTAGTCTTCGAACAAAAGATCTATGATTCAAATCCAAACTACGTTAAAAATCAATTAGTGTCTTAGCTTAATAATAAAGAGAGCAATTATTTATTGTATTTAAATATATATATATATATATATATTCAAGCCATGGGTCTCAAACCTTGACCCATAAAAGATGGGTTAGATAGACTTTATTTATTTATTTTTAATTTGTTTTGATTTCATTAGTTTTGTGAGAAAAAATGTGTTTTATGATTCGATCGCTTTTTTTTGTTTTGTTGTCCGTTTTAGTTGTTGAGATAAAGACAGTAATTTTAATCTATTGTGCATAATTTTTTATTCAAATTGTTTCAAGTCTGGATTATTTTAAGAGAGAAAAACTTTTTCGAGTTGCTATAGTGCTCACTCGGTCAAAAGAGCTACCATAATAACTTTAAAATAAAGTTGCATTAGAGCATTAGCAACGGAGATGTTATAAAAATTGTATTTTACTATCTAAAATCTTGTTTTATCTATTATATCAACTCACTTTACAATACACTTTACATCCTAGTTTTTATTTTTACATACAACTGATTAAAATAATATAACTACACAATAAAATTATATTAATATATATATATATATATATATGTTTCTCTCTTATCTCTTTTCCTCTGCTACTAGTCAAAACCATCAGCAATCCACCACCTTGCACCACCATTATTCACCAAGCATTCCACCACAAAAAGCCATATTCAACCAACAAACACACACCAAAAAAAAAATAAATAAATAACCATTTACTCACCCAACACCACCACAAGCCCACCACCGAACACATTTTGAAGCCACCCACAGTCGATCTAAAGCCACCAAAGCCATCTCCCACAGCCCCATGACCACCCCATGCCCACCAACAACCCACAACCCAAAATCCAAGATAGACAAGCTCTATAGCTAGCCACCCACCCAAGGCCAATCTAGCCAAATTCCAATCCGAACAACCACCAAACAACCACCCACAACCTGAAATGCAACTACTCCAACCAAATCTCCACCTAAACGCCAACCCAAATACCACCCAAACTCCGACCTAAACACCGACCAAATTTGACCCAAACCCACCAAACAACAACCACAACTATCTATTTCTATTACAGTGAGCAATCTATGATTTACAAGGCTAAGAGAGGAGATAGGTTCGAAGAGTGAAAGAGGCTGAAGGAGAAGAGAGAAAGGGAAAAGAGAGTGAAAACAAAGCACAGAAAAAGAGAGAGAGAGAGAGAGAGAGAGTGAGAGAGAGAAAAAGAGTGGAATAAAATATATTATTTATGTTTGCAATCTGATGAACAGTAGGTTGTAAATATAGAAACCTACTGTTCATATCTGCTTAAGAATTTTGCATTTCCATTCACGGATGTAACTCTATTTTTGAGTCTTGGTTGCTAAAATAGCAATTGGGGGGTTTTTACACCTCTGATGCTAGTGCTTTTATGGAAAGGCTATTTGAGCTGATATTTTGTAAGTTTGCTCTCCAAAAATGTGTTTGGACTTTGGAAAGGCTGTTAAAGTCGCTCTTTAGCATAACACACTAGAGCAAATTGGATATGGGGAACGACTCAGAGCTATTACCAAAAAAGGCCCTTATTAGACAATAAGCAATGGGCTACTTCATACATTACTTTTATGTAAAAAAGAAAATGCGATCCTTTGTAAACCCACGAACCAAGTCTATAATGTTTATTCTTCTCAAAAAAAAAAAAAAATGTCTATGATGTTTACCGTAACTACTTTTGGTTATCACAATAAAGAGGAGTAGTAGAAGAAGTCAACACACCAAAATCCTTAAGAAGCCATCAAAGCCAGAGGAGTTTAAATGTGGTATCAACAAGGGCACGATATTCCACTTTAGTACTGGAGCGGGCCACAACGGTTTGTTTCTTATTTCGCCAAGAAATTAGAGAAGAACTAAAAAGAAAGCAATAACTAGTAGTTGAACTTCAATTAGTGAGATCTCCTACCCTATCAGTATCAGTGAAAGCATAGAGAACAAGAGGAGACTAAGTAAAGTAAAAAGGCCATGAAAGAGAAAGTCCTTCATGTATCGAAGTATGCACAGGACAGTAGCATAGTGAGTCGATTGTGGAGGAAATAGAAACTAGCTCACCTGGTGAACAACATAGGAAATATCTCGATGAGTGACAGTGAGATAAACTAGGCTGCCAACCAATCGTCTATGAAGAGAGGGATTAGACAATGGTTTCCCCGCTAAGGAAGTCAGATGCACATTAAGTTCAACTAGAGTGTCAACAGTTTTACTAACAGTGAGTCCAACTTGAGAAAAAAGTTCAGAAGCATAGCTTGAGTAATATAAAGTCTATTAGTGGATGAGTGATTTCAAGACCCAAGAAGTGGCTAAGATGTCTAAGATCTTTCATCTCAAATTGCTGACTAAGAAAATCCTTGAGTTCTTAAATGCCACTGAGGTCATCACCAGTTATGATCATATCATCCACATATAGGAGAAGCAAAATAATGTCTTTGTTGGTGCGACAAAAAAATAAGGCAAAATCATAAGAACTGGTAGTTAACCAAAGCAAGAGATGGTAGAGCTGAACTTGGCAAATCAAGCTCATGAAGCTTGTTTAAGGCCATAAAGTGCACGTCGAAGGTGATAAACCTTGTTTAGTTCAATAGAGAGATCGAGAGGAGGTTACATATAAACGTTTTCACTTAAATTCGCATTAAGAAAGGCATTTTTGACATCCATCTGAAAAATATCTCATTTACTAGCAATAGCTAAAAGGACACGGACAGATGAGATTCGAGCAACTAGAGTAAAGGTCTCTTCATAATCAATTTCATACTCCTGTGTAAAACCTTTTGCAACAAGACGAGTTTTATAGCGCTCAATGGACCCACTAGAGCGACTCTTAATCTTGTAAATCCACTTACAACCAACCATAGACTTCCTAGGGGGAGTCTCACCAAATCCCAAGTATGATTTTTAGATAATGCATCAAGTTCCTCTTTCATTACAATTTGCCATAAATGATCAATGGAAGCCTCATGATATGTTTGAGACTCGTGCAGTGTAGTAATGGTAGTGTAACAATGACAGCTAAGTAAATGTGCAGGAATAGATCTTACCTAAGTTAAGTGACGAGGTGGAATGTTTTGTGCAGATCTTTAGCCAGGGCAAGAGTAGGGGACCTAGGCTCAAAGTTGGGTAGCTTGTCTTCGACTTGTTCATCTTCCACCTGTTCATTAGAGGGTGATCTTGGAGAGGCATCAAAAATATTAGGTGATTGGACAAAGAAGTCTATAGAAGGATTGGGAGCAACTATAGAAGAAATATATGGCTCATGTGGAAAAAGATTTAAGACAAAAAAGGTAGATAGGGAGGCATGGAAGTGAGAGAGCTCGACAAAGGAGCGATGTTCCCAAAAGACAATATTGCGGGAGATATAAAGACGATGAGAGACAAGATCATAACACTGATACCCTTTCTAAGTTTTGCTATAGCCAAGAAAACAACAAAGTCTAAATCAAGGCTCAAGTTTTTTATGCTCATGCGACTGAAGAAGAACGAAACAGGCAGAACTGAAAGAGCGAAGGTGGTGATAATCTGGAGGTAACCCAAAAAGGCACTCTTATGGAGTTTGATTTTGGATGACAGTACTGGGAATGTGATTAATAGCATGAACAACATGAAGGGTGGCTTTGCCCCAAAAAGGAGCAGGAACTTTGGCAAAGATATGGAGAGCACGAACAGTGTTAAGAATATGATGAAGTTTTCGTTCGGCTCTACCATTTTGCTGAGAGGTATCTGGACAAGTTAGTTGATGAACAGTGACATAGGAATGCAAAATAGTTTTGTAACAATTCATAACGATATATCATATGAAAAATCCAACTATAACAAGAATAATCATTAACAAAGACAACAAAATATCGAGATCCACCAATACTAGAGACAGAGGAAGGCCTTCAAATATCAAAATGAATTAGGTCAAAGATATCAGTAAACATTAATTACTACTAATGAAAGGCAAAGCTAGTTGTTTTCCTAATTGACATGAAACACAATCAAAATTTTCTTTGGGCCTTGAACCTAACAAACCTCTAGAAGCCAAGTGTTGTACCCGAGAGGAAGATACGTGACCGAGTCAGGCATGCCAAAGTACAAGGGAAGGAATAGAAGAAACTACAATAGTTGCAACAGCAATAGAATCAGGAGCAACAAGTGGAAGACGAAGGTTATCCACGAGAAACATACACCCAACTCTAGGATCAGTCTCAAGCTTCTGTCCCATCCTTGGATCTTGCACAGTACACCTAGAATAATCAAAAGTAATGCAATAATCCAACTCACCTAATTGTCCTACAGAAAATAAATTATAAGAAAGGTTAGGAATATTAAATATCCCAATAACTAAGAGGTTGGAGGTTGAGATAGAACCTATATTATGATCAAACATTGTGAAACCATTTGTTGTACGAATATTAAGAGGATGTGGTGCAGGTTCAAGTTGAGAAAATAAGGACGAGTAAGGTATCATGTGATTGCAACAAGCAGAATCCATAAGTTAAGAGGAAGGAGACATACCAGATAAAACTAAGAGAGAAGAAATAGATGTATTACCAATCGTATGAATTGTATTAGCGATGATGTTCTGTAGGTTAACTATCGAAATGGTGATAGTGGATCCAAAAGACTTGGACTTCCTGCAGATGGAAGCCATTGGTTGGATACTCTTAGTGTTAGTAACAGTAGTAGCAAAAATAGAAACAACTGATTTGTTACGATGCTAGCAAGTCTCAATACTATGACTAACACATCTACAAAAATTGCAAAATTGTTTGTTGGATTGTCGACGACGAATATTGCAATAAGAAGACAAGTCATTTTTCTTCATTTAGAAGCAAAATATGCACACACAAAAAAAAAAAAAAAAAAAAAAAAAAGGACTACAAAAATGAAATCTACGCAAAAAAACTGGGTAAGAAGCACCTAAACTACAAAAAGTCAACAGTCCAAGTTGGTCAAAGTTAACAAAAAGTCAACGGTCAATGGTCTATGTTAGTTTTTTAGATCCCTATAAACTAGATTGTTTAACCTAATCAATTAACCAAGTGAATACTTGGGTTTATTATTTAGATTTAGATTAAAATAATAAAGTCATATCATGTAAAGCAGCGGAAAATAAAGAACACAATGATATGATCATCTAAGAAAACCAAACCGTTAAAAAACTTGGGGAGGATTTAACCTAACTACCCTCAAGGTAAAAAGTAAATCCACCTAAAAGAATTGAAGTTTACAATAAGACTTAGACCACTAATATTCTATTGCTAGCAAATGTAGAACTTACGGACACAACCACGTGCAGGCTCCGAATCTACGGACTACTTCTTTCTTTGGCTTTGGTTAATTATTCAGATCTAGGTTAAAACAAAAAAAAATTATATCATGTAAAGCAGCAGAAAATAAAGAATACAATGATATAATCACCCAGGAAAACTAAACCGATAAAAAACCTAGGGAGGATTTAACCTAGCTATTCTTAAGGTAAAAAATAAATCGACTAGAAAGAATTTAATTTTACAATAAGACTTAGACCACTAACATCCTATTGCTTCCACATGTAGAACTTACTGACACGACCACGTACAAGTTCCGAATCTACAGACTACTTCTTTCTTTGGCCTTTGCAACAAAAACACCTACACTTGTGACTTTGACATCCCACTCAAAGGTTTATCAACACGAACTCTCCTGTTTGTGACTCCAAGACCACCCGTGAAGGTTTAGATCATCAGCACCTTTGATAACTAGAGAAGGCAGCAACTTCTACAACACTAGATCTTAAGATTCTTCAAGGCATAACACCGGTAGAAGATATGAGAGAGCTTTTTGGGTACCAAACCCTAGATACAAAGGAGGCACACTCTTCTCTCTTTGAAAAGCCTCACAAAAACGTGCTTAAAGTTTCCTTTATATACTAGAAGAAGTAGATCTGAAATCTTAAGCCTTAATGGGCTTAACTGCTGTTTGGGTCGACTTAAAATTCTATAGACCCGTATTTCGATCGGTCAAGCCTGTCTTTCGATCGATCGAACCAGGCAAAACAAATGACGTCAACAGGCAACGATAGTGGCACATAGATGAAGATGTAGAAACTTCAGGCGACG